>NW_022103906.1:1998919-2042469 GCF_000313985.2 Echinops telfairi
CGATGTACAAATGCGCTTTACACAATTGATGTGTGTATGGATTGGGATAACAGTTGTATGAGCCCCTAATAAAATGTTAAAAAAGAAAAAAAACAGAAAACTAAAAAAATAAATAAATAAATAAATAAAATAGTGCTTTTCTGATAACGGTCAAAGTGTAGAAGAAATTTAATAATATTTAGTTAATATTTTTTGGCAAGATACAGAAACAGCATTGTAATTACAGCAGTGAGTTTCTCAGGTATGTTTGGTATAATTGAATGTGATTTTCTGGCCAATGTATATATATGAAGTTGTAAAATTATAATCTTCAGAGCATTATTGTCAGAACATGATTGCCCTGTTTATAAATGTGTTAGGATTAATAGTGTCAACACGACTGTGAGTTAGCATTTTCTCCTCTCATTCTCTGGAAATTAATACATGCAGCATGAAGAATTGACAGGAGGACATGAAATACTTCGTTTCCAGACTAATGGGAGGCAAATATAATTCCCAGACTCTAAAATATGTGTAAGACTTAACAAAAGCAGCTAAGATTGGCCAGCAGTAGTATAGCAAGAAGTGAACAGAAGCATAGAGGTGGACAAAAGGGACTCAGCAAGGTGAGATAATAGGAGACACCAACTAACACACGTTGTAAAGCGGACTCACAAGAAAGGCAAACGTTGTGTAAACTCGACTCCTTGCGGTGATAGAATTATAGGGGAAAGGCTGTGATCCAAAGATTTCTTGGACCCCGTTTTATATGAGAGGCCAAAGGGGCGTTTCTAGATGAACCATGTTGGGGGGGACAGGGGTAACAGCCTTTCTCTGTGGGAACATGGAAAGAGCCTTTAGAAATTCAAAACAGCATCCCCTCCTGGATCCTTTGGTAAAATAGGTGATCTAGGAAATTTTATCCCTACAAGAGAAGGAATGGTCACTGTAACAGTGTGGTCTAAGGAAAGCTTTACAAAGAGAGTACCTGTGAAAAACTTAAAACATCTACAAAAACATTTCTTAAATGCACAAAATTAAAGTCAAACGTGTTGTATTAATAAATGTAAACCGATTATTAAAAGATCTTCAAGTTGGATCAAAAGCAAAACTTAACTGACATAAAATGCAGTCATTGAGAAAGATTGAAAATGAAAAAATAAAATAAATGGGAAAGGCATATGCCACACAATTATAAACAGAAATAAAATGAGGCAAAATATTAAAGGAAAGGAGAGCACTTCAATGTGCCAAAAGGAGCATCTCAAAGTGCGGGTTTGACAGGAGTATCTGTCCCCAAAGCCTGGGGTTCCAGGAGACACACACACACACACACACACATACACACGTGTCTGTGTCTCCTTCTAAGTATTCAGTCACACACCCCCCCACACACACAACTGTGTGTGTCTCACTGATTCTGTTATAGTGTTTTTATTGTTGTATTCTAAAATTCTACAATTGATATACTCATGAAAGTTTAGTTAAAGAAGGAATTTTACTTTTGTTTTTATTCTTTTAGAATCTTTTAAGATTACAAAATGTAGAAGTCTTTTACTTTTCTAATTACCTGGTCAGTAAACAACAGGGAGCCTGGGTGTGTAGTCTTCTAAATATATTTGTTAATAAGTAAGGGGATTGGCTCTCAGCATCTATTTTGGTCTCTTTTTTATATACTTTAAGAGGAGTTCTCGTGGTGCTGTCAAGTAACCATTGAACAGCTAAACATAAAGTGGCCACTTCAAAAGCCACTGGCCTCGGAGTGAGGGAAAGATGAGGTAATCCGCTCCTGGAAAGATTGACAGCTCTAGAAACCCTTCCTATAGGAGTTCTATGATCCTATAGGAAGGGTTTGATTTGGTGTGGGTAATGTACTATGAAGACTGGAAAGTTTTTAACTACATTTCATAGACCCTGGCAGCTTGGGTCCAGTATATAAATTAGCTTTTATTAACTAGATGCAGTGCTGCAAAATTATAAGATTCTCTCACTTTTCTTGTATTAAATATTTATCAGCTTAATGTAGGTAGAGTGGTGTCTTTCCTATACCTGAACTCAGACAAATCTACAATTTACAATGCCTAATTCTGGCATATCTTCTATACCTTATTTGTTTTATATCATTATAGCTTTTTCTTTATTTAGTATAAATATATATATTGCTTACCTGTTTTTCTTCCATTTTCTTTTAAGCTACTGCAGCTAATTGCAAAATCCCAATTAACTTCTTTGAGTGGTGTGGCACAAAAGAATTATTTCAACATTTTGGATAAAATAGTTCAAAAAGGTAAGACAACCACTGATGTTTTTAATAATATAAATTTTAATTATATGTTTGTCCAAAGAATATGAGAGTTTTTGTGTATTTTGTTCTCCCCCCAGCATAAGCTCTTAAAATCAATAATGTCAAATAATAGGATAATATTAGACAAGGATGCAAGTTGGAAGTTGGTCCTCAATTTCTTAATGTTCTATGTTACTGCAGTTTAATTTTTTTTAATTGCATCTTCATACGAAAGTATGTACTATTTTTAAAAGGTCATTTAATTCCTGAATTTGAAAAAGATACTTTACTTCATAATAGCTACCCAGTCAGTTAGTTTTAGGGCAGTATTGTATACTTACAAAAGTTCTGAATTAACTTAAGCATCAAACAAACCAATAATTTAATAAGATATAATTATATTAATTAGTAGTTATTAATAAAGTTGTCATATTTCACAAAGAATTTTTGCATGTTAAATTGAAGACTATAGTCAAATTTTTAATATTACTTTTCTTTATGTTAAGTACAAAATAAATTGCAAGCTGGTCATTTTAAGGTCAAAATTGTTGACCCAACTGAATAAATAATATCAGGCAAATAGTTTTTTTAAAAATTAATAATACTTTGGATATTCCAAAAATAATTTTCAGTAACAGTGAAATTAGATGATTGTAAAAGGGGGTGTTTAGCTTCAACACTTGGTCTGTACCTTTTTTCTTTTTTCTAGTTCTCCACGACCACCAAAATCCTCGCCTAATCAAAGACCTTCTCCAAGACCTAAGTTCTACACTGTGTATTCTTATTAGAGGAGTAGGAAAGTCTGTACTGGTGGGAAATATCAATATTTGGATTTGCCGATTAGAAACGATCCTTACCTGGCAACAACAGCTACAGAATCTCCAGATGACTAAGGTACACATTTAGTGACTTGAAAATTATTATAATGAATTTTTGTGATTCAAAAGCCATTGCCTCTACTAGCATATGTGAAAAACTCATAGAGCTTTTTGAAAGATTTTTTTTAACTCTGTTGCAAGTATTAAATTGTTTTTGAATTGGAACCAAAAGAACTTTAATGGCTTATAGCTGTTTTTAGAAAGACATTGGAGATGGTAATCATTAAACGAAGCTGATCCGATGAGTGATTAGATGGTAAATTAATTTACCTTTAAAGGAAATTAAAGTGTTTCGGGCTGCTAAGATAACATTCAATAAATAAAGCTAATATATAATTGCAAGTTACCATATATACTCGTGTATAAGCCAAGTTTTTCAGTACATTTTTTATGCAGTTTTTGTGGTAAAATTAGGGGCCTCAGCTGCTATTCGGGTAAGCTTATCCTTGATTATATGTGGAAATTCTCCATTTATCTACTACTTGCTTCTCCAAGTTTAGTTGTTATGTTTTACCTCCTTTTGTTTTTCGTCTTTTCTGTATGTGTTGTTTTATCATTCTTTGACAACAGAGAACATGGGGGGGCGCGGATACAATTAATTTCAATTGTTTTTGTTCTTTTGTTTATTCTGACATCCGGTTTCAGTAAGAAAAATGCTAAGATTATTGATCAAAGTAAGCATTTTAGACTGTCTTTTGTTTAGAAGAATAAACTGCAGATAGTGAATGAAATATATAGATATGGGTACAGATACAGATATATTACTCTTCCATATGAAGGAATTGTTTTCAAAAGTGACTATAGAATTCCTTAACTTTTTATCATTTATTAGCCATGTAACTGTCAGCTTTACAAAGAATAAAGTAGTGATACTCTATTTTAATATAACTGAATTGTCAATAATCAAACATTCAGTTTCAGTGTGAGCTAAGAAAATTTGATATGAACATCATCATAGAAGTGATATTACCAGTAACTCAGAGATCTCTATAATTGGGCTCTACTCTACCTGATTCACTTCATTTCTCGTGTATAAATGTATTGTGTTATGAAAATTTGCATGTAAGACATTTAAAACCTGGAACATCTGCAAGATGTTTGCTAGAGAAGCAATGATGTACATTTTAGAAAAATATAAGGCAGTTGTAATTCAGAGACTCTAAAATATGTACTGAAAACATCTAAGATTGGGCAGAAATGAATAGAAATGTAGTCTAGGTCAAATGCTACATCTCATTGATCCTTAATTTAGCTAACTTATAGAACTGATAATATCTGTGTTATTGAATCCCTGAGAAGAGAATAAAATATGAGGATGATAAGAGTGGGAGTTTAATCCTTGGGATCTCTAAAGAAGATAATGTTTGAGAAAGACCAACAAACAACATTTCTAGCCTAATTGGGAAGTTTGAAGCAGTACTTTACTGTTGTTTACTGTTGTGCATTATTAAGAAAGGAATATACATTAACAACAGCCCCTCAGGTGAATGAGTATAACACAGAAACCACAAGGATTGAGTCTGAATATATCACAAAAGAAAGACAAAGAAGAAAGGAAGGTAATAATATTTCAACATTGCTGTCTTGTGGAAAATAAAGAAAGAGGTGTAAATGTTTAGTTCCCAAAGCATCTTTTTATATCTTCTCTTTAGTTTACATTAACTTGGTGGAATGTATGCCTTTTGGTCTATGTACAAGTTTCATATGAGCAGTATTAAGTGCTCTGGAATTTCCATTCTTCACTGAACTTTATGAGTCGTTTGTTATGATCTACACAGATGATTGTCCTTGCATAGTCAAGAAAACAGAAGTAAACATCTTTCTTATATTCTCTGCTTTAAGCACCAGTGATTCAAACAGAATGGGGTATGTAAGGGGGAGGGAAGTGTTACTGAATGGTTTAAAATCAGGAATGTATCAGGGTTGTGTCATTTCACCATGCTTATTTGGTCTCTATGCTGAGCAAATAATCCAAGAAGCTGGACTGCATGAAGACGAATCCAACATCAGGATTGGATGATGTGATAATACAGTTGACACATCCTTGCTGAAAGCAAAGACGACTTCAAACACTTACCGATGAAGGCCAAAGAATACAGCCTTCAGTGTGTATTGCAGTTCCATGTAAGGAAGACATTAAATTCTCACAAATGGACCAATAGACAACATCATCATGAAATACTGAGAAAAGACTGAAGTTTGTCGGGAATTTCATTTTACTTGGATCCATAATCAACACTAACAGAAGTAGCAGCCAAGAAATTGAATAGCATATTGCATCGGGAAAAGATGCTGCACAAGAACTTTATAAATGTAAAAGAGCAAAGAAGTCACTATAAGGACTGCACTGAAACATGCAGCTGACCCAAGCAATCACCTCATGTTCATGTGAAACTGGACAATGAATAAGGAAGACTGAAGAAGAATTGATGCATTTGAATTATGTTGTTGGAGATGAATATTGAAAACACTACAGACTGCCAGAAAGCAAACAAATCTCTTGGAGGAAGTACAACCAAGATGCACCCTAGAAGTAAGGATAGCAAGACTGTCTGACATACTTTGGACATGTTATCAGGAGAGAGCAACCAGTTCCTGGAAAAGGACATCATGCTTTTCAAAGTTGACGGAAGACCCTTCATAAGATAGATTGACACATTGGCTACAACAGTGAACTCAATATTAACAATTGTGAGAATTATGCAAATGCAAGCAATGTTTCATTGTATTTTATGTAGAGTCAAAATGAGTTGAAAACAACCCAATAGCATGTAACAACAACAAACTTGGTAGAGGAGCAGAGAAATGATAGAAAATATAAATTACCTTAAGTTACTCAAATTATTGGCCATATTAAAAATGGCTAACAGACTATAGAAGTAGAAGGAAATGCCTGAAAAAATCCTTTTTTTTTTGGTCTGGCATACATCTTCACAATAATGATGATCAAAGCATACTCCTTCAGCCAGAAGTGTTACCATATTAGCACTTTGATCAGGTAGGAAAAAATAAAGTACCAAAATGAAATTAATGCTGAGGCATAATTTATGCCAAGGCATAATAACAACTACAAAGTTCTAGGGGTTTTTTTTGTTGGTGGGGGTGGTAACTTTTTAGCTCTTTTTTTAAAAATCCTTTTATTGGGGGCTTATAAAACTCTTATCACCATCCATACATACATCAGTTGTATAAAGCACATTTGTACATTCGTTGCCCTCATCATTCTCAATACATTTGCTCTCCACGTAAGCCCCTGGCATCAGCTCCTCATTTTCCCCCCTCCTTTCCTGCTCCCCCCTCCCTCACAAACCCTTGATAATTTATAAATTATTATTTTGTAATGTCTTACACTGTCCGACATCTCCCCTCACCCACTCCTCCATTGTCTCAAGGAGGAGGTTATATGCAGATCCCTATAATCATTTCTCCCTCTCTACCCCACCCTCCCAGTATTGCCACTCTTAGCACTGGTCCTGAAGGAATCATCTGTCCTGAATTCTCTGTATGTCCAGTTCCTATCTGTACCAGTGTACATCCTCTGGTCTAGCCAGATTTCTAAAGTAGAATTGGGATCATGGTAGTGGGGGGTGGGGAGGGGTGGAAGCATTTAGGAACTAGAGGAAAGTTGTATGTTTCATCATTGCTACACTGCACCCTGACTGGCTAATCTCCTCCCTGCCACCCTTCTGTAAGGGGATGTCCACTTGCCTACAGATGGGCTTTGGGTCCCCACTCCACACTCCCCCTCATTCACAATGATGTGATTTTTTTGTTCTTTGATGCTTGATACCTTATCCCTTCATCACCTCATGATCACACAGGCTGGTGTGCTTCTTCCATGTGGGCTTTGTTACTTCTGAGCTAGATGGCCGCTTGTTTACCTTCAATAGTTTAAAACCTTGGACACTATATCTTTTGATAGCCAGGCTCCATCAGCT
Organism: Echinops telfairi; assembly: GCF_000313985.2. Classification (NCBI taxonomy): domain Eukaryota; kingdom Metazoa; phylum Chordata; class Mammalia; order Afrosoricida; family Tenrecidae; genus Echinops; species Echinops telfairi. Next base: position 2,005,999 of record NW_022103906.1, read on the forward strand.
TTCTTCACCACATTTGCTTATGCAACTGCTTTGTCTTCAGCAATCATGTTGGGAAGGTGAGCATCATGGAATGCCAGTTTAATAGAACAAAGTATTCTTGCATTGAGCAAGTACTTGAGTGGAGGCCCCGATGTCTATCTTAATACTAAAACTATAAATATATGCACATAAATCTATTTCCCCAACCTCATATGTAACTATAATAACATATATACATGTCTTTATTTAGATCTCTATAATGCCCTTTGTCTCCTAGCTCTTTCCTCTACTTCCTTTTACTTTCCTCTTGTCCCACTATCATGCTCTGCCTTCATTTGAGTCTCAGTAATTCCTCTTGATTACATTACCCTTGGTCACACCCTATCGGGCCTCCTACACCCTCCTCACCACTTATTTGGATCACTTGTTGTTCCCCTATCCCTGGGTTTGTTAACACCACTTCCTTTCCCCGCACTTCCTCCTCTCCCCTGGAACTATCGGTCCGGTTGTTTTCTCCTCCAGATTGTTCATCCAGCCTATCTTATTTAAACAGACCTGTAGAAATAACATGCACAAAAACAAGACAGAGCAAAACCAAGCAATAAAAGAAAACAAAACAACAGCAACAAAAAGCCAATGACAAAACAAAAAACAACAACACAACAACAACAAAGAAAAGCTTGTAGTTAGTCCACGGACTGTTTGTTGGTCTTTAGGAGTGTTTTCTGGTGGAGTCTGATGGGGTGCCTGTTGTATGCCCTTAGTGTTTTGCCTCAGTGTGGTGAGATTAGATCGGGCAAAATTCCCACATTGTGTCTCCGGTTTTGTCCCCTGTAGGACTATGGTTCAATGAGGGATGTCATGTCTCATAATGGGGCCGGCCATATGGTCTCTGTGGATTGGCTGCTCTGAGTGGGAATATCGTCCTTAAGGCTTGGTGGGCCAGGATGTGCTCCACTCTCTCTCCCTCCCCCTTCATTTGCTCCCATGTGCTCTGATCAGACACGTCCCTCTCCCTGAGCTGTAGCTTCAGTGCTGTCCTCTGAAATAAATTCCTCTGGGGGGAGGGGCAGCTTTCCATGTAGTTGGGATTGGGGCTGGCCCCTCAGACCTCTCCACTGGTTCCCTACTCCACCGGCATGTTGCATTCACATCTTGGAGCACCAGGTTGAAGCGTGGTCCCTCTTTCCCTGTGGAGATATAAACAATATCCTCCCCTTGGGTGGGTTAGTGCCCTGTTCCCCCACTACCCATTTCTTTTTTATTTTTTTCCTTTCCCAGAGGTAAAACAGTTGCCATTCATCTTAGTGCTTACCTATTTCAGCCTTTCCCACTATGAAAATACATTCTTAGCACTTTGAAAATACACATTGCTGTGCATCCACTTGTTCTACATCCACACAGGAAAACAAATAGGATGGACAAATACTAAAGGATGATTTCTAATTACACTTACACTTTCTCCAAGTGCATGGTGCATGCTGTTAAGACATCCAGCAGGGTCACAAAATTTGCTGACAATTGATGAAAAATCTAACATTTTGGACACAGTTTTGTAGTCTATGTAGGATAACCAGTGCTCTCATGGCCCTTTAATGTCTAAAATGAGATTATCAATGTCCTTTTCATTTCCTTACACTTATTTATATCTGTTTCCACTATGGGACTCTGAATCACTCTTAGGGCAGCAATGATGTCTCAGTGACTGTGCTCCACAGTCCCAAGAGCATCATGTGGCACTGAGCACAGGGCCTGAGGCACACAGCATATATCCTCTGAATGAATAGAGAGATGAATGGATGCTCACTATTGACTAGTCTAAGCATGTTTTATTCAAGATTTAGCGAGCAATTTCATCTTTATTGTCTAGCATATGGCTAGAAAATACACATAAAAGATAATATGCATGTAACTTTATCTCCATCTAATAGTCTTAACTCTATTATAAGAATAAAGCCTTATTCTGAACAGGTGACTCATTCTTCTTCTTAATGGGAGAAATTTCTAAGCACCAGAAAAGAGTTCATAAAAATTGTGCTGCTAAAATCAGAAAGCTTAATGCAGCATAAAGTGGTAGGAAAAAATCTGGGATGTACTAAGGAATTATAGATGCTTAGACAGTAATTTGACATCTGGTTCTGATAGGATCCAGATTTTCAGTCCTACTATGACTATAAATGCAAACATAGTAGAAATGCCAATATTCTTATTTGAACCATATCTTGCCATTCAAAAGTAAAGTAGTACAAAAAATTTTTTGTTAGACAAGATATCTGGAGTGACCCAGCATTTTTAGCTCAGATTACTTCACGGACGAGCGAAATACTATTTATTGTTGTGAAGCTTCACCATAACTACATCAATTGAACTGTGTAAAGCGGTCAGCACTTGTTTTTTTTCTTGCTTTGAGATAGTTTAAGCTATTCCATCCAGATATTAATGACTTCCATTTCTCTGTGGAAGCACATTTATGAATATGAAAACTTTTATCTTCATATGAACTCTTGAGGGACATACATTTTTTTTGTTCCTTTTGTTTTTGCTGGCTATCAGAATTTAGAAGAGAAAAAAAAAGAAAAAGAAAGTTAAATCATTGAGGAAAACTTCCAACTATATTCTATGATGTTGAGTTGATTTTAATTTCAGGAAATAGTCTTGAACTTTGACTATCAATGACCCATAAAAGCTTCTGGCGATTGCCTACTCTCTGACTGATGGTATCCCCTTAAGTTGACTATGAATAAACATCAGGCAGCAGCTCACCATTAGCTAGCGGGTTATAAGACCAAGATTTATTATATGAAGCAGACAATTTGACTTACTTAGTCTAAATAAAAAATAAAGCCAAACCCACTGACATAGAGTCCATTGAACCCATGTGACCGGCTAGAACTACCCTGCAAAGTTTCCAAGGCTGCTAATCTTTATGGAAATAGATTGCCACATGGGTCCCCTGTGGACCTGCTGACAGCATTGAACTGCCAACACACTGGTGGGCAGCTGAGTGACTTAATCACTGAAACACCAGGGTTCTTCCTGACTTAACTGAGTGTCTACATAATGGAGCATAATTATCTGATACTGTAAAAATCTCTTTCCTTTAGTATCAAAGAACATTCACAGTAAGGTAAAGCAATCTCTCCCTCATACTGCTGAATGTTAATGTAAACCAAAACTAGAAGCAGAGCATTGGGTTAGAAATGCCAAACTCAGTAAAAAGAAAAAAATAAGTAAAAACTTGCCATATAGAGAGGTACTACCTTCCACTTCTTTCTGTTTTGAATAATATCAACTAGGGAGGACTCAAGATGAGCATTCAGATATGTAACTGAAGACTTTAAAGTAACCCAAATGCATGCCATGTATTAGAAGGTCTCAGATAATATCTGAGTAGGCATGATAAAAACTAGTATTTTGTACAACATGAGGCTACTGAGGTAAGCTTAAAGAAAGTGTGAAAGCGGCATAGGGAAAAAGCTACTGTATACAAACATTCCTGGGGTGAGGACCAGGTAGTATGGTAGGGGCCAGAAGAAATCCATGGATACATATGGTCACCTTCCACTGCCTCGTATATGTTTTAGGTCTGCACTTATAGAGGACAAATAGTCTCTAGGACTAAACTCAAGAAATCAATTCATTCTAGCCAAATACACAACAAATGATCACTATATGCAGTGCTGCTAGAAGTGTGGTGATTGTTAGCTGCCTTTGAGTCCATTAAGCATAGATATCCATATACAATGGAACGAATCACTGCCTAGTCCTATACCAGAATCACAATTGTTATACTTGAGCTCATCGTTACAGGAAATGCCCCCACTATTTTGTTAGTTTATCATACTCTGGTGGCTTTCATGTGGCTATAATGCTGGAAGCTCTACTACCCAGTATTTGAAAGACAGTAGATTCACCCACAGTGGACAGGTTTCAGCTGAGCTTGTAAACTAAGAATAAAGTGGGGGAAAGGTATAGGCTGTCCGTGTTTGAGTAATTTGCCACTGAAAATCTTACGAATATCAGTGATATTGAGCTAGAGTACACAAAATCAAGACAGATTTCACTGTCCTTATGGCTAAAAGAGTATATAGATGATTTGAGGAGCCCCCCACCCCCAAAAGGAACACTGAACCCATGGGAAGCATATGGATGTGTAGATAGCTGTTACCTCAGAATAAGTGAATAACTGGATTGTCTGGTCACTAGAAGCGGAGCTGGGATCAAGTAATCTCTTCAAACACCACTCTCTATTAAATCACTTAAATACTCCAGTCTACTAGTAAGACATTCTTATAATGAGAATTAAATCATGCAGTTTTGGGCAACTTCATTGAGGACTGAAAAATTCAAAATGGATTTGAACCAAACTAGATCCAGGGCTGCTCTAGATCAGCCTTCAAAGGAGAGTTATTTCTTGAATTAATTTTGCCTCCACGTAGGGAGCTAATGTTTATCTCTCAAACCAAATTACAAGTATGATGGCTTTTGTTTCCTGATACAGCACAGCCAGATTTTAATTTTCCTCCAGAATAATATGTGGTTTTCCATATATATATATCACTTTCATCAGCCTTCTGAGGGATAAATACATCATATTCACTCTCAGGCTTATGTCAGGGAGGATATGGCTTTTAACCAGTGGTTCTCAACCTTCGTAATGCCACAACCCTTTAATACCCTTTAATTCCTCATGTTGTGGTGGCCCTCCCCAACCATAAAATTATGTTCATTGCTACTTCATAACTGTAATTTTGTTACTGTTATGAATTGGGCAACCCCTATGAAAGGATCCTTCGACACCCAAAGGGGTTGTGACACACAGGTTGAGAACCGCTATTTTAACTATGATGAAATCATGGAAATGACAAACTAGAAGAAACTTTAAAGATAATTTAGTCTACCTTCCCTAGTAAGTTGCAATCACTATGATCGATTAATGCGAAGATGCTGCACAAGACCATCCCAATAGTGACTAAGGTGTGCAACCCAAGCTCAAGTCTCCTAACTCATAATTTCATCTTATTTCTACTGGACCATATAACCACATAAAATGCCATCCTTGTTGTGCTTGTGAAGCATTAGATGCATTTATTTAGTGAATCTATGGTCTTAGAACCTACTCTGTTCTAGGCATTTTTAAAGAATGTAAATGTAATATTTTTCCCCCAAGGTACAAAATACATTGAGTTCATGTAGTTTATAGATTTCCAAACTTATTTGGCCTTCTACCCCCTTTTCAGAAAAAATAAATTACTCATCTCCCCCTTGGCAATTAACAACTTTTGTTCTATAATCCAGGATAAAGTATAGTCACCTGCTTTTGCAGGGCCCTTGGGTCAGTCTGGCAGCCCCCGGGGGCAGTGTGGCATAGGAGAAGCCATCCAGCAGGAGGATCAAACAGATCTACGTTCTGTTTCTGGTTTCTCTTTTCTCTGGTCTGGTTGCTTAGGGAAAGTCATTATATCTGCTTGTATGTTCATTTCTTTCATTGTAAAATAGAAATAACCTCTGTTATGCCTACTTTGCAGTGGCCACAAGGATAATGATGAGATCATACATACAAGCACTACATATTTTGGGCTGTTAACCACCAGGTCAGCAGTTCAAACCCACCAGCTGCTGTAAGGGAAAAAGATGAGCTTTTCTACTCAGTCTAGTAAGCCCCCGGGGGGCAGTTCTGCACTGCCATATCAGGTCACAGTGAGTCAGAATTGATTTGATGGCAGTGAGTTTGGTTTTTTGGTATTTAAACTAGAAATTGAATTTCTATATTAATAATGCTTCTATTTGTTGTACTCTCAATGAAATATCATTATTTCCTTTTCAGCAAGTGAACAATGGTCTTACACTTAGTGATCTTCCTTTACATATGCTGAACAACATATTATACAGATTCTCAGATGGATGGGACATCATCACGCTAGGTCAAGTGACTCCAACTTTGTACATGCTCAGTGAAGACAGACAGTTGTGGAAGAAACTTTGCCAGTATCATTTTGCTGAAAAGCAGGTAAGAAATGATGGCAGGGATGTTTTCCTGCAGATTCTATGAGTTTAGTAAATATCTTTTCCAAATCCCCAAGTACAGGAATATACTCACCTGGGATACTGTCCCATGCACTCACTTTACCTGCTATTTCAGGTACATTTTAAAGACTAATCACAATTCATTAAAGTTGCTTATAATGTTTATTTTTCATATGTAAGAAGAACTATGGGCTAAAAATAGCTCCAAATCAACCAACAAAAGCTTAAATATTCTGTTATTTCTTTTCAAAGTAATTATATATCATGATCACTGGACTGTTTTCCTTTTTCTATAATCTGATGAATCAAATCCTAGTTCTGACTTTTATCAAGCTATGTATCATTGCAAGCTATCTTGAAAACATATACACACTCTTTGAAACTTTGTTTCCTATTATCAGTTTGATAACACACCATTCTTCAATTTACAAAGAATAATACAACTTTGTAGATTTCCTGCTGCTTTCAAGGACCAGTTATAGGGACCAGCACAAAGCATATGTGTATATACGAGGCGGTACCCCCCAAAAAACAGAATTGCACTGGGCAGAGCGGAGCTTTCATAGTATGTACTTTTCCTGCTAGGCAAGTATCGAAAAACTCACTCTGAGTTAGTACCCCCTATGGCGGCATCGCCTGGGAAGGTTCTCTCTGGTCACAGTGAATGTTTTCCTAAAAGCAGTTTTGTTAGAACCTGTTTGTTATGATGGCTGATTTAAGAGAATAGTGTGAGGCTGTGAAATTTGGTTACCTGCTTGGGAAAAATGCCACAGAAACTGTTATGATTTTGAACACAGCTTACAAGGACAGTGCTATGGGAAAAACTCAAGTGTACAAGTGATTTTCTTGTTTCAAAAAAAGTCAAATCTTGATTGATGACAAACCTTCTTCTAGACATTTGTCAACTTCCTGAACAGACAAAGATGTCAACTCATAGTGCATTTGGTGTTCATTGTTCCAGGTCAGACTGTTAATCAAGCTTTCTATTTAAAGTTTCTGAAAAGATTGCATAGCAGTGTGTGACAAAAAAGGCCAGCTTTGTGACAGACGGGACTGGTTTTGCCACCACAACAATGCATCACCTCACACAACCATCTCCGTGCACGAGTTTTTGGCAAAATAAACCCATGCCTCTCTTGTTCCACACACCTTACTCACCTGAACTCACTCCGTATGACTTCTTTTTGTTTCCATGAATGCAGAGGGACATGAGAAGACAATGATTTGACAATGTAGAAGAGGTAATGATAAAAACAAGGGAGGTGCTATCAGCCATCCAAACAGAGGGGTTTGAAAAATGTTTCCAAGAATAGAATCACAGATTTGACAAATGTATTAAGTGTATTGTAAAGCACTTTAAAGGTGATATGGTTGTTTGGTAAAACAATTTAAATACATAGCTTTGGGGGGGGGTCCTGGGTTTTTTTGAGGGGGCAGTAGCCCCCTCGCACACTCTCTAAGGGTCTACTCCCATGCAGTTTGTTTATTCATTATTCAAATTTAAATCTTACTGTAATTGTTTATAAATCCCTGCAGAAATAATTTTCATTTATTGTACTAATTAGTAAGTGCCTACTTTTTGCTTAAGGCTGAATGAAAGGTAAGGAAAGGAGGTATAGTTATGAACAAGGCAGTGTGGTCTTTACTTTCTAGAGATCACTATTAGAAGGGATTATAAGAAATAGGAAGTATAGAATTATGTAAGCATTTTACAGGTGAGTGGAAGAAAAAATAATCTTAAGGCATCAGGTACAATATTGAAAGATTCTATAGACAAAATACTGAATGACGCAGGAAACATCAAAAGATATAGATGGAATACAAAGCAAAATGAACTGCTGGTTAACATTTAACCATTTCAAGAAGTATCTTATAATCAAGTTGGATTTAGAAGAGAACTTGACATTCAAGAATGCTACAAAGATGTTTACTTGTGTTTTATTGACCATTCAAAGGCATTCAACTCTGTGCATCATAACAAATTATGGATAGCAGTGAGAATATGAGAACTTTAGAATACTCCATTGATGGAACCTATAATGGAACAGGAGGCAGTCCTTTGAACAGAACTAGAGGATACTGCAGGATTTAAACTCATAAAAGGTGGGTGTCAGTTGTATCTTTATACCATACTTACTCAGTCTACAAACTGAGCAAATAACCTGAGAAACTGGACGATATGAGGAAGAATGGGGCATCAGGATTGGAAGATGACTTATTAACCACCTACAATATGCAGGTGACACAGCCTTGCTTGCTGAAAACCAGGAGGACTTGAAGTACGTGCTAATGAAGAGCAAGGACAGCAGCCTTCTGTTTGGATTACAAATCATTGCAAAGAAAAACAGAATCCTCAGTTACCAACATATAAACAGAGAAAAGGTTGAAGATGTGGAAGTTTTCATTTTGCTTGGATCCACAGTCAGTGCTAATGGAAGCAGCAATCAAGCAATCAATCCATTTACTGCAGTGGACAAATCTGCTTCACAAGACCTCTTCAAAGTGTTTAAGAGCAAGTGTAACACTTTGAAGACTAAGGTGTGCCTGATTCAAGCCATGGTATTTTCATTTGCCTCATATGCATGTGAAAGTTGGACATTGAATATAAGGAAGACTACAGAAGAAGTAGTACACTTGACAAAGAATATTGAAAGTATAGTGGATTGCCAGAACAAATAAAATCTTTCATGGAAGCAGTATGGCCAAGATGTGCATTGAAGTGAGTGTGTACTTTGAACATGTGTTCATGCTTTGTAAAGTAGAAGGGGAGTGAAAAAGAAGACTGTCAAGAAAATGGATTGACAACAGTGGCTACAACAATGGGTTCAAATAACAATTATTGTGAAGTTAGCACAGGACTGGGCAATGTTTCATTGTTGTACACCGGGTCACTATGAGTCAGAAACAACAACACCTAAAAACAATAACAGGAAACACTAGAAGGGATGGTCTGGTTTGAGAGTAAGATGATGAGTTAATAGTTTTAAACATGCTTGAATGTGATACCTTATAAATAGTCAAATGAAAAATTTAAGTAGGCTGTTGGATTGTCTGACAAAAACTCAAGTTGGAGATCGACATTGAAACTGATAAACACGTAAGGGGGATTTGTTGCCAAGGACATGGATTTGCTTGTCTCGGGAGAAAGAACAGATGGAGATGAGAAGAGGGCTTTAGCAGAGCCTGGAAGAACTCCAGCATTAGAGGCCTAAAGGAACAGAAGCTACAAAAGATTAAAGTGAAAGGGTATTAGAGAATTAGGAGGAAAAAAACAGGCTTTGGAAATCCTACAGAAGCCAAGGAAAAGCATTTAAAGATGGAGAAATTTCAGGTGCTACTGATAGATTAATTAAGCAGAAGACTTAATGTCTAATAAAGGTTATTGGCCTTAGCAAAAACTAGTTTAGGTGGCCTTGTTAAGGAGGAGCAAAGAAACTCAGAAATGAATTTGAGCGGGAAAGAAATTAGATTGACTTCTAGAACCCAGCATAGGTTATTTATTTATTTGAAGGAGCATTCAAAGCCTAGCAAACAGTGAATAGGACAAGAGGGTGAATGAATCCATTTGGGATGGAGAAGAGAAAGTTGATTTCTGTTCACATAACTTACCCTGGAACTTCCCTCCCATTAGACACTGATCCTGAACAGAGGCCAGGGAATGCCAGTAGAACTCCTGTCCGTATTGGGATAATCCATAGCTCGCTTTTTGTCTCCTGTTCATAACCCTTTCACCTCCATCACTGTATGCAGGATATAACTGAATATAGGTTTATAAAAGAAATTGCCAGGCATGTCTTTTATAAACCTATATTGAGAATGCCCAGCAGTTTCTTTTATAAACCTATTTTCTAAAGATAGTCTAAAAATATCTCTTGGCAATTTGTAAATTCATTACATTTCATTAACTGAACCACTGTAGAGAAGTTAAATGTTCGGCACCAATATTTAATGTCATACCAGACTAGTAAATTACAATGAACAATTAGCACCTACAGGTGCATCTTATTACACATACTACCTTGACTGAATTCTAACAACAAAGCATTTAAGAAAAAAATGAAAATCCTTTCCTTCAGGGCTCAGCAACTAACAGTAACACCCTTGGGTGGGCGGGGGTGGGGGTGGGGAAACAAGCATATTAGAATAACTATGAAAACCGCATAGATTAGGGTGCACCCTTCAACTGAAATTTTAAATCAAGTATAAAAGTTGGATCAATACAAATAATCTAAAATTATATTGGAAGAAAAGTTAACTAAATACTCTTGGCTGTACTATTAACATCTTGTTGTTGATGTTATATTTGATTTTTTTTAAATCACAGTTGACTAGGAAAAGTTATGTGAAGACTGGAACACTCTCCTTATAGCTGAATGTGAATGAATGTCAGTCTAGAACAGAATTCATGAGAAGTAAGATCAAAATGGTCTTTTTAGTTTCCAGCAATTAATTTTTAACAGTTACTGGAAGATAGAGAAATTAATAGTCTGTAGTTCCTTTATTTTTCAAGGTTTAACTGGGAACAATTTCCTCATTGACACAATAATAATTTCAAAACAAAGTATGCTCAAAGTCATCATTGAATAATGTATATTTTATCCAACTTATTTTTTTCTGTTGTAAAAGGTAAAATAGGCTCATTGCAACAATAAAAAGTCATAGATTAAGTACAATGTTAAATGGGAAAAAAACTGATTAAAAAAAAGCACCCACATGGCTAGTGACTGTCAATAGTGCATGTCATCCCTAGCTTTCAGATATAGCATGCCTATAAAATGTATCTCTTTATACCTGCTTCTTTTTTTCAAATTGAAATAATCACTTTCTTATTTTTGACTATAATTTTATTCAGGTATCACTCATAGACCACACAGTTCATTCAATTAAAGCAGGTGGTTCCGTGGTTCTTCAGTATATTCACAGAGCTGTATTACCAGAACCATAATCCATTTTATACTGCTGCGTCACTGCATAAAAAACAGCCATCACTCCTCCCACCACTCATTCTCTACTCAGCTTTTTGTTTATATAGGTTTATATATTCTGGAAATTTCACATAAATGAAATTACATAATATATGATCTTTTGTGATTGACTTCTTTCACTTAATGTTATAAAGAGCCATTCAGTTGCAACGTGTATCAGCACTTCATTACTTTTTATAGCCAAATAATTTTTCCTTATGGACTATACCATGTTTTGTTTATACTGCTCATGATATAATTGACATTTGTTTTGCTTGAAGACTACTGTTGTGGCCATTTATGTGGACATATGTTTGTGTGGATATGTTTTCATGTCTCTGTAGTGGAGTTGCTGGGTCAGATGGCAAATCTGTGTTTAAATTTTTTAACAACGAGGCATGTGCTTATTGATCATTTGCACCATTTTGGGAGAAATTTCTAATGAAATCCCTTGCCCAATTTTTAACTGTTTTTAAAATTATTATTGTTATTATTACTGAGTTTTAAGTTCGCTGTATGTCATTGATAGACGTCCCTTATCAGATAAATGATTTGTGTGATGTATTTTTAACTTAGTAATATAAATTGGTATATGCGCGTAAGAATATTTAAGCTTTTAAATAGCTGCTTGTTAATCTACTGTACAGATGTGTCACAATTTGACTAATCTCTTATTGACTTAAAACAAGTAAGTTGTTCAGTTTCAAATAATTAAATGTTTCGTGCTCCTTATTGAAAACTAATTTGTCACTTAATCCTATGCTTAGAAAATCATCTTCTGCTGATTCTGAACAGAACTTTGTTTCTGTCTAGTTTTGTAGACATTTGATCCTTTCAGAAAAGGGTCATATCGAATGGAAGCTGATGTATTTTGCACTTCAGAAATATTACCCAACGAAAGAACAGTATGGGGACACGTTACATTTTTGTCGGCACTGCAGCATTCTCTTTTGGAAGGTAATCATTTCAAATATATTCATGGAATTTGGTGTAATCAATTAATTACCTAGATTTTATGTATAGAGGTAAAATAAACTAGAAAAAATGTGTGATAAGGAGTTTCATGGAATATATTTCACGAAATATTGGGATGGGAAATAGGTGTTTTTAAAGGAAAATTTACTATTGTGTTTACCTTCAGCAGTGTTGAAAATAAAAGGTCTTAGTACTTTCCTCCCCTGACCTAACTCTCTCTTCATTTTTATAAGTCTATAATAGGCATCTCTCACAGAGCAAGTGAGCTGCTTCTGGCTCCCTCTCTAGTTGTCAAGTCTCAAGGCAGAAGGCTTGTATTCATAGCAGGCTCTGGAATGTCTCCTCAGTCCTCTATCTGAAGACAAAGGAATTAAAGATTTTTCTCACTCTCTTTAGTGTATCTAAATTAGTTCATTTTTATGTAATTGAAGAATCTAAGAATAAGGTGTAAACATCCTGAAATCTAAAAATATTGTTCTTTTAAATGGCTTTCCAAGAGATTTTGTCTGTAAATTCATTCACTTAATGAATCATTTGTTATACTTACTTATGTTATACACAGACATACAAAAATATGCTTGTCTTTTCAGTTCTAAAATATGCATAATATTGCTCTTAACGAGGTGTCTGATACCGTGTGTCCCAGTAGCAACAGCGTTGACTGCATTTCATTTTGAGTTGTTGAAGTCTCCATCACATCACAGCTTTTTCTGCCATACAACACTTCAGAAGACATTGATTGCAGTCAACTTCATTATTTCTGAGCCTATATAATTAGGTGTAAAAAAAAGCAGTCAGTCAAAGGAACTTGTTTTAATTCCTGGAAAAGCCAGATATTTTCTCCCTTGCCCCCAAGAATACTCATGCCCAGCGTAGCTTGTTGAGAGGAAGAGTAATGTGGAGGAAAGTATGATATTGAAACCAAGCAAACCTAGATATATAGCTCTAACACTTAGCATTGGGTGGCCGTGTCACAGTGACCAATCTCTCAGAACCTCGTTGTCAACAGTAGAATCTACCATGAGTACCCAGCACATCATCGGTGATCTAAATAGTGGGTACTAACCCACTAATATTCATTTCCTTTAATATTCCCATAATGTTGATTACGAAACTAAAATGTTCAAACCTATTAAAGTCAGAAGGCTCTGGGGGTCTGGGTGAATTTAAAGCATTACTATGACTCTCTCAGTCTTGAAGAATCTGGTGCTGGTTGTGCTCCTGTTCTGTTTTGTATCCAATAGTTCATCACTGTTCACAGCATGTGAATGTGGTGTGCTCTGGCAAGCAGCTGCCGTGGAGCCTCTGCATCTGCTCCCAAGCTGATTTCCCATCTGTTCTGGCTTAACTGTATTGTAGTAGTTTTTTGTTTGCTGGTTTATTTGTTTTTTTAAATTTCTACCTGCCATTATCAGAAATGTCTAATGTGAAAGGAAATTTTATTTTTCTCTCAAAGTATAAAGCAGATTAACTCACATAATTCCACTGAGCTAATCTGCACAGCCATAGACTCCCAGTTCTAAGGTTTGGTTCAGTGACCCTTGAAAGGGTCTACTGAGATGACTGCTGCCTTCATCTAAGCAAACAGTTTGCACCATCTAGATTGAGTGTCATTGAGAAGGTTAGAGTGGGAAGCTACTGTCACCAAGCAGTTTTGTGTGTGTGTGTGTGTGTGTGTGTGTGTGTTCTTCCTTACTCATACCTATTTCCCAAGTGAATTTCTTGACTTTTCGATTTTCTAAAGGTTCAGTTAAAAACAGTAGAGTCCTAAGGTGGGCTAAGGAAGAAAGTTTGTAGTGCCCAGATAGAAAGAGTCCCAGTCAAAAGCCAAGACTATGATTCGAGATTTCAAGATGTAGAACCTGAAACTAAGACAAAATAGTAACTGACAGATGCAAAATCCAGCACAGTTGTCTTTTTTGGTGAACTGCTTTCATCTGGCTATCATTAACTAGCCAATCCATATATTGTTTGATAGTCTGAGACAGAAAATGGCTCTAAGTCAGGCAGCTGGAGTGGTAGCCAAGAGTATTGGAGAAACCAGGAGACCTTATTTCGTAAGACCAGCAAGCAAATTATTGAACTCATCTGTGCCTAGTTTTCTTCATCTTTATAGTAAGACGTTTAGATAGGAAGACATATCAGACCCCTTTTCTTGCATTTGTAAAGAGTTCAAAATGTGGTACCCAGGCCCAGGAAATACAGGGGTAATGGGCAGCAAGGATACCCTTTACAGGTGCCTAAAATCCGAATCAAAGCCGGATAGCCCAGTGAGCTCCCTGAAATACCAGTAATTGATTCATTTAGCAAACATCGATTGAGCACCTATTTTCTTGGCGGGACCACGCTAATGTTGAAGGAAGAACTGCAGACATAACAGAATGTACACATAACAAAAAAATTCCAGCCACGCTGAGAAATGTGACAGGGTTAATTGCTGCTGTTCTATCTTTCCGTATGCCTTTCCACTTCAAAAGCATCAGAAGGGATTTAAGTTTCCTGACACAAGATTAACTTTCTGACTACAACATACTACCAAAAGGGAAAAGGTGAAAATCATTGACAGTTTAAACACTGCCTTTTTAATTATATAACGATCTGGTCTGTGTATAGGAACCAAAGAGGTTTGATAGTTTGGTATTCTAGCAGTTTGTTCAGAAATAATAATATTGTATGTATCCTGTGTGATCAGCATTTTACACTTAATTCTTTTGTTTGTTTTAAAACTTTTCATTGTGAATTGCATGGGGTTTTTTTTGGGGGGGGTGTTTTTTTTCCCTGTATTGACATTTTATTGACATGACTAATAAAGATATTGCATGGGGGTTTATATATCAGATCATTGTTTTTGCATTCAACAACTTAGACAACTTACTAGGCCTCCCAATAATTGGCCCTCTTCCCTCTCCACCCCTGCTCCCCCCTCCCCACCCCACCACACACACACACACACACACACACACACACACACGCACGCACGCACGCACGCACGCACACAGGCACGCACACACACTTTTTTACGATCTCCTTCATAGAGTATATTTTCTTTCCTTTACTCAAGTTAATGTCTGTCTACCCTCCAGCCTATTGCTTCTGCTCCCCTCCTGTCTCCTCCCACCCCTGGTAACTATAAAAATCTTTCTTTTTGGTATGAAAATCTTTGCTTGGTTTTTATTTTTAATCACAGTGGTCTCTTTCAATAGCTTCGCATTCCTGTGTGGCTAACTTCACTCAGCATATGGTCCTCCAAATCCATCCATGTCATCAGGTGTTTCATAGTTTCATTGATATTCTCTAACTACCCACTGTGGGTATGAACCAAATATATATATATTCATGCTGCATTCTCTGTTTATGTGGGGAATATGCCAAGTAGCACTATTGCTGTACTATGTGGTATTTCTAGTACCAATTCTCTGAGGAAGTGCCATGCCACTTTCTGTAGTAGTTGTACTGTTTTACACACCCAGCAGAAGCTTCTGAAGGTTCCAGTTTCTCCATACCCCTTCTATTATTTGTTGTTCTCTGCTTTTTTGAACTTTCTAATCGATCCTGGAGCAAAGCAGTGTCTCATTGTTGTTTTGATTTGCATCTCTTGGAAGGTTAGTGATCACAAGTTTTTCTTCATAAATGTGGTGGCCACCTGAATGTCTTACTTGATTTATGTTTTTTTCATGTCCTCTACCCTTTTATAAGTTGGATTATTTAACTTTTTCTTGTTGAAATTTTTAGATTTTAGAAATAAGTTCCTTCTCCCAAATGTCATTACCAAAAATTGTTTCCCACTATGTGGGTTTTCTTCTTACTTATTCGTGAAATCTCTTCATGTATATGTCTCTTCTCTTTTAGGAGGTCCCAGCCATTCATTCTGTATTATGCTATGTGCATATTTTTCATTATATTGGGTAGTGTATTTATGCCTTGTATCAGGTGTTTTTCCCTTATTTTTTTCATTTATTTTCAGAGTTATAGGGTTTAGACTTAATCTTTATCCATCTTGAGTTTATTTTTGTGTATGGAATGAAATATGGGTGCTGATTCATTATTGTGCAAATGGAAATCTACTTTTGCCAGCACAATTGATGAAGAAACTTCCCAATTAAGTGTATTTCTGTCCATTGTCAAAAATTAGTTGTCTGTAGGTAGATAGATTTATCTCTGGGTTCTCTATTCTGTTTCATTAGCCCATCTATTTCTTCTTGTACCACTATCAGGCTGTTTTGATTACCATGTCTGTTTTGATTACCACGTTTGAAATCAGAAAAGTAGAAGCCTCTTATTTTATTGTTCTTCTTTAGTAGAACAATACTTCTTTTGTTATCCTAGGCCTCTTTCTTTTCCATATTAAGATGATGATTAAATTTTTCTATCTCTTCAAAGAATGATGCTGAAATTTAGATCATAATTGCATTATATTTTAGATCACTTTAGGTAGTATTGACATTGTCAGTGTTAAGTCTTCTTATCCAGGAACATGCTCCATTCTTCCACTAATGTATTCCATTTTGGTTTTATAGTCTTAGTGGTAGAAAAGTCTTTTGCTTCTCTGGGTAGACTTATTCCTAAGTATTTCATCTTTTGGGGGACTATGTTTCCTGATTACCTTTTCAGAGCTTACTTCATTAATATACAGGAATCCAATTCAGCTTTCAGCCAACCAAATGAAAAGAAATAATAAAATAAATGGAGCAAAAAGCATAAAAAATAAATTGATCATAAAATAGAAAAGCAGTAGAAAGAATCACTAAGGCGAAAAGTTGGTTCTTTACAAGGATTAACAAAATCGACAAATTACTATCGAGCTAAAAGAAGATGATGCAAATTTTGAATGAAAAATCAAAACGATGACATCATTACACAACCAAGATAAATTTTAAAAGATAATCAGGAGCACTGGTGGCATTAGTGGATTATGCATTGGGCTGCCAACTGCAAGGTCAGCAGGTCAAAATCAACAGCTCCTCCACAGAAGAGAGATGAGGCTTTCTAGTCCCATAAAGATTTACCATATTTATCCTATTCTATAGGGATGTTGTGAATTAGAACTGCCTCAATGGCAGTGAGTAAATGAAGGACTGTATTACGAAAAATTTGGAAATGTAGAAGGAATGCCTACCTAAGTTAACAGACTAATGTTAAAAAACACAAGGAAAAAAACAAAATAGACCCATAACAAAAAAGAAATAGATCTGGTCATCAAAATACTCCCACCAAAAAAAATTTCAGGGCCAGACAGCTTCATGGAAGAATGCTACTAAATATTCAGAGAACAGCTGACAGCAATTCTACTCAAACTATTCCAGAATACAGCAAAGGATGCAAACTCCTGAATTCATTTCGTGAAGCAAGTATAGCACTGACACCAAAACCAGGCAAAGACAATAGAATATAAAATTATAGACCAGTGTCCCTTATGAGCATAGATGCAAAAATTGTAGCCAACACAATCCAAAAAAACCAAAACATTATGACCAATTGGGGTTCATCCCTAGTACACAAGGATGGTTCAGCATTAGAAAAACAATCAATAAAATGCACCATAAAACTAAATGAAGAATACTACACATGATCAAATTAATTGATGCAGAAAGGCATATGGCTAAATCCAATACCCATTCCTGATAAAAATGCTCAGCAAACTAGGAATAGAAGGGAAATTCAACAACATAATAAAGGCCATATATACAAAACCAATGGGCAATACATGGGGAGAAGCTAAAAGCATTCACCTAATGAATGGGAACCAGAAAAACACTTGTCACTACTCATACTCATACTTAACTTTGTTCTGGAAGTATGCCAGAGGTATTAGATAAAAAGAAGTCAAATCCAATTGGCAAAGCAGAAGTGAAACTCTATTAGCAAATGATATGATTCTATACATAGAAAAATCCTAGAACTATGTACTCATATCTATATGTTAAGTTATTAAGGTTGCAGATGGACATTGGGCCTTGACTCAAGTACTCCTTCAACACAAGAACACTTTGTTCTAACAAGCTGGCATTTTGTGATGTCACCCTCTTGACACGATCGCTGAAGACAAATGGGTGCAATAAGCAAATGTGCTGAAGAACGCTGATAGTGCCCTGCTATCAAAAGATATAACATCTGGGGTCTTAAAGGCGTGAAGATAAACAAGCAGCCATCTAGCTGAGAAGCAACAGTGCCCACATGGAAGAAGCACACCAGCCTGTGTGACACAAGGTGTCAATGGGATCAGGTATTAGCCATCAAAGAACAAAAAAATCATATCATTGTGAATGAGGAGGAGTGTGAGTGGGGACCCAAAGCCCATTTGTAGGCAACTGGACATCTTACAGAAGAGTCATGGGGAGGAGACGAGCCAGTCAGGGTGCAGTGTAGCAACAATGAAATACCTAACTTTCCTTAGTTCTTTAATGCTTCCTGCCCCCACCCACCCCCGACTATCATGATCCCAATTCTACCTTACAAATCTGGATAGACCAGAGGATGTACACTGGTATAAATAGGAACTGGAAACACAGGGAATCTGGGACAGATAAACCCCTCAATAATGAGAATAGTGATGCCAGGAGGGTAAGGGGAAGGTAGGGTAAAAAGGGGAAACCAATCACAAGGATCTACATTAAGGTGAACAGATGTCCCGCTTTTGGCGGGACAGTCCCGATTTTTGGCATTTTTTAAAAGTCCCGATTTTTTGAAAGAATGCACTACAAGCTAGGGAACAGTCTATTTGGTCCATATGGACCAAATTTTTTATCAAGGAACCCCCCCCCCCATCCCCCACCCCCAGTCAATGGTGTCCCACTTTAAATCTGGTCACCTTAATCTACATATAACTCCCTTCCTGGGGGGCAGACAACAGGAAAGTGGGTGAAGAGAGACATCGGATAGTGTAAGACATGACAAAATAAGAATATTTTAAAATTATCAAAGATTAGTGAGAGGGAGGCAGGGAGTGAAGGGGGAAATGAGCTGATCCCAAGGGCTCAAGTAGAAAGAAAATGTTTTGTGAATGATGATGGCAACAAATGTACAAATGTGTTTGGCACAATGGATGGACCTATGGATTGTGATAAGAGTTGTACGAGCCTCAAAAAATGATTTAAATAAATAAATAAAAATTAAGATTGCAGATGGACATTGGGCCTCGACTCAAGAACTCCCTCAACACAAGAACACTTTGTTTCTAACAATCCAGCATTCTGTGATGCTCACCATCTCAACGTGATTACTGAAGACAAAATGGGTACATAAGAAAATGTGGTGAAGAAAGCTGATCATGCCCGGGTATCAAAAGATATAGTGCCTGGGGTATTAAAGGCTCGAAGATAAATAAGCAGCTGAGAAGCAACAAAGCCCACATGGAGAAAGCACATCAGCCTATGTGATCATGAGGTTTTGAAGGGATCAGGTATCAGGCATCTAAGAGCCAGAACAAAATTATACCCAAGGTGAATGGGGGAGGGGTGCATGGAGTGGAGACCCAATGCCCATCTGTAGACAATTGGACATTCCCTCACAGAGGGGTCACAGGGAAAAGTGAGCCAGTCAGGTTGCAGTATAGCACTGATGAAACACAACTTTCCTCTAGTTCTTTGGTGCTTCCTTCACCCCACTATCATGACCTCAATTCTAAGACCCCGCAACACAGGCAATCCAGGATCAATAAACCCGCCAGGGCCAACAATGAGAGTAGAGATACCAGGAAGATTAAGGGAGGGTGGGCGGAGAAAGGGAGAATTGATCATAAGGATCAACTAGAACCTCCTCCCAGGGGGGCGAATAACGGAAAAGTGGGTGACGGAGGACGATGTAAGATAGGGAAATAATAATCTATAACTTATCAAGGGTTTGTGAGGGAGGGCAGGCGGGGAGGGAGGGGGAGAAATGGAGAGATGATATTGGGCTCAAGTGGAAGAGAATGCTTTGAAAATAATGATGGTGGCATATGTGAAAATTTGCTTGACACACTGGATGAATGTGGGTCTTGTGATAAGAGATATAAGAGCCTCCAATAAAAGTATTTAAAAAAAGAAAAACCCAAAGAGTCAACAAGAAAATGTTGTCACTAATTAACAGTTTCGGCAATATGGTGGGGGTAAATAACAACAATCAATGGGATTCCTGTATATTAACAAAGTGATCGCTCCATACATTTTTATATTTCTTACAACATTTTAAGTATACTTTCTGTTTTACAAATGAGGAAAGTGAGGATCAGAGATATTGAATATCTTGCCCAGAAACCCTATTCTCTTCAAGTTCCATGCCCCCACAACAAGTCCTTTCTTTTACAAAGTTTCTTTTAAAATATAATGACAAATACGTACATACTCAAATACATTTCACCTTTTATTTAACTTAATTTGCTCAAGATCTTTACTGTTGTGTCTCTTTTAAAAAAAATCATTTTATTGGGGGCTAGTACAGCTCTTATCACAATCCACACATACATCCATTGTGTCAAGCACATTTGTATATATGTTGCCATCATCATGTTCAAAACATTTTCTTCTATGTGAACCCTTGGTATCTGCTCTTTTCCCCCCTCCCCCACCTTCCCTCCCTCATAAACCCTTGGTAATTTATTAAAATTTTTCATGTCTTACACCGACCTCTGTCTCCCTTCACCCATTTTTCTTTTGTCCATCCCCCTGGGAGGGGATTATCTGTACATCATTGTAATTGGTTTCACTTTCTCCCCCAACCTTCCCTTTATCTTCCTGGTATGACTACTCTCATTATTGGTCCTGAGGGATTTATCTGTCCTGGATTCCCTGTGTTTCCAGCTCTGATCTGTACCAATATACAAGTAGCCAGATTTGTAAGGTAGAATTGAAATCATGATAGTGGGGAGGAGGAAGCATTAAAGAACTAGAGGAGAGTTGTATGTTTCATCGATGCTATACTACACCCTGACAGGCTTGTCTCTTCCTTGTGACCCTTCTGTAAGGGGATGTCCAATTTTCTACAGATGGGCTTTGGGTCTCTACTCAATACTCCCCCTCATTCACATTGATATGATTTTTTGTTCTGGGCCTTTGATGCCTGATACCTGATCCCATCGACTCTTCATGGTCACACCTGCTGGTGTGCTTCTTCCATGTGGGCTTTGTTGCTTCTGAGCTAGATGGCCACTTGTTTACCTTCAAGCCTTTAAGACCCCAGATGCTATTATCTTTTGATACCTGGGCACCATCAGCATTCTTCACCACATTTGCGTATGCATCCATTTTGTCTTCAGTGATTGTGTCAGAAAGCTGAGCATCACAGAATAGAATACCAGGTTATTAGAACAAAGTGTTCTTGAGTCGAGGGAGTACTTGGGTAGAGAGGCCCAATGTCCGTCTGCTACCTTAATACTTACTTAACATATAAATATATGTGCATTGATTTATTTTTCTATCGTTTTATATAAATACATTTACATATGTATGTGCCTGTATTTAGACCTCTATAAATGCCCTTCACCTCCTAGTTCTTTCCTCTATTTCAGTGGTTCTCAGCCTTCCTAATTCCACGACCCCTTAATATAGTTCCACAGGTTGTGGTGACCCCCCAACCATAAAATTATTTTCGTTCCTGCTTCATAACTGTAATTTTGCTACTGTTATTAATTGGACCACCCCTGTGAAAGAGTTGTTCAACCCCCAAAGGGGTCACAACCCACAGGTTGAGAACCGCTGCTCACTTTCCTTTTATTTTTCTCTTGTCCCACTATCATGTTCAGCCTTCATTGGATTTCAGTAATTCCTCTGGTTACAATGCCCTTGATCAAGCCTTGCCAGGCATCCTACGCCCTCCTCTCCATGGATTTTAGTTCACTTGTTGTTCCCTTGTCCCTGGATTTGTTAGCGCCCACTTCCTTTCTCACACCTCCCCCTCTCCCATGTTCCCCCACCCCCACCCCACCGGAACCATCAGTCCCATTGTTTTCTCTTCCCAATTGTTAATCCCACCTATCTTATCTAGATAGACATGCAGAGATGATAGTAAGCGCAAAAACAAGGCAGAGCAAAGCAAAACAACAAAAGAAAAAAAACTGCAACAGAAAAATGAAATGCTTATAAATAGTTCCAGGCTGTTTGTTGACCTATCAGAGTGTTTTCCAGTCGAGTCTCATGGGGTGCTACCCTCTGGCCCCAAAATCTATTTTTGGTATTCCCCAGGAACTTCTGCTTTGCTCCCCTTACTGCTCTGTTACACGTTCTTAGCATTTCACCCTGATGTGGTGGGGTCAGATGGGGAACAATTCCCGTACTTTGCTTCCTGTGTTGTCCCTCATAGCCCAGTGGGTCAGTGAGGGACATCGTGTTTCATGGTGGGGCTGGCCCTATGGTCCTCTGTGCATTGGCTGCTCTGAGCACGAATATCATCCTGGGTGCTTTGTAGGCCAGGATGTGTTCCACTCTCTCTCCTTTTCTCTTCATTTGTTCCTATGTGCTCTGATCAGGTGGCACCCCTCTCCCTGAGTTGTGGCTTCAGTGCTGTCCTCTGAAGTGAATTCTTCTGGTGTGAAGCAGGGGTGTCCACGTAGTTGGGATTGGGGCCAGCTCCGTAGACCTCTCTATTGGTTCCCTGCTTCATGCCAGTATGTTGCATCATGTCTTGACACACAGGGCTGAGGTAACTTCACCCTTAGACATTTGATGCCAGACTACCTTGTAGTTGCCTTTGATATTTGCTGTTCTTAGCCCAGATAGAATTAGTCAGGTCTGCCTGGGTTGGTCCTTGGTCCCCAGTCCTTGCAAGGGGAAGACAACCTGCTCCTAACAGTTCCCATTGTGAGCTCTGGTGACTGTCTCCTTCCATATACTTCTTTGCCTTTCTAGATAATCATTACCATTAAAACCACAGAAGTTCTGTCATCACTTTTTTGTTTTTGTTTTTAGTCTGAATTTTATTGTGTAACATTGTAACACTAGCTCAAGGCATTATCCGCTCCCTTGAGAGTACTTGCACTTCCTGTCATCATACACACATTCCCTGTTACATCGATTGAGCTGTGCTTTCCCAAGAGTGGTTTCTCCTTCAGCTAATTTGCAAAGCAAGGATGATCGATGCATGTTAGGGTCAAGGATCAAGCTGACATTCTCTACTTCACGTTGCCTGTTCTGACATCCCATTCACTACCTGTTAAGTTTCATTTTGTTTTGTTTTTCCAGTACTTCGTGACTGTTTTTAACAAGAGCTTTCCATATAACCAAACTTAACCTGCAAGCAATTACAAAGCATTTTATAAGAAGGTTTTTTGATGCCTGTTTTAACTGCACAACACATAATTCTGTAATTCATAATCAAAAGATACAACTTTTGTGTCTTTTGTAATTCATAATTTTGTAATTTTGTAATTCATAGTCAAAAGATACAACTAAAACAACAAAAGCAGGTGGATTTAGATGAAACAAGAATGACAGAATTTTAAAACTGTTGAAAGTAGGTCATTGGTAAATGGAGATTGGTTATGTAGTCTCTTTTTCATCACGTGTTTGAGATTTTTCATTGTAAAATATTTAAATGTATATTTAAATCTGCTTACTACAATTTCATATCTTTTGGTTCTCCTGTGTTAATAATAATAACCAAAAGAATTCAAAATTTTTACATCTCCCTTACCTGAGCTTTTAAATCAAAATAATATGGAATTTTAAATCAAATAATAAAAAAGTATTTGTTTTTAATATACTTCTGTTTGTTTGTTTGAAACTAGGTATGTGATAAAAGAATTTAACTCTGTTTCACTTGAGCTTTTCCCCGTAGTATAGCATCTCAGACCAGTATTTGAGTGGATGGACTTAAAGCTGTGGCCATTCACTCTCTCTTTTTAAAAATTTAACTTTATTTGTTTTATTTAATTTTTAAATGTATTTCTATGTATATTTAAATTTATATTCCCTTTTGTTTGTAGAATAGAATAGAGACAGAGAAAAACGTATTCTGTGTCGACGCACAGCCCCGCTCATCAAGAGAATGACATCCGCACATGCACCTCCCATGTAGATGCTCTTTATTTTGTGTTTCGTTTTCTGTTGTTCCCACCTAAAGCTCCCTCATGACCATCCTGCAGCTTCTTTCTTCCCTTCCTCCCCAGTCCTGGCTTCTTAGTGATCTTTAAAGTTATATCTTTTGGTATGCAAACCATTTTTATTTTTACATTTATAATAATGATGTCATAAAAGATTTCTCTTTGTGAGGTTAACTTTGCTGAGCATAATGGCCTCTAATTTTGTCCACGGCACGAGGTGTTTGGTAGACTCATCATCACTGACCTAATCTTTAAAACTGAAGCCAGACATCTAAGATAGATTAGCTCCAAAAAGGGAAGTATTTCTACCAACTTCCAGACAGATGGTACTGTAAGTTTAGAAATCTGGTAAAATTGGGGCATTTCACACTTATGTAGAGTGGAACGAAGAATCCCTGAGGGGAGCAAACGATTAAGGACTTGACCTTTAGCGTAAACATTGGTGGTGGCTCAAATCTATACAAAAGTGGTTCCGAAGACAAGCCTAATGATCGGTTTCTGAAAGATCACAACCTTAAAAACCCTATGGAGCAGCTCTGCTCTGCACATGGGGGTGGGGTGGGGGTGGGGGGAGGGTCCCATGAGTAGGAATCTACTCCCTAGCAACTAGCAACTAGCAACAGAGCGGGACTCACCTACTCGCTCATCTATAGCCCTCATTATTTATAGGATATGGGGAAATATCAGCATCACTTATATACTTTTTAAATAGACAACTTTTAAGTTTAATATTGAAATCTCATTAGTTATAATTTTGGAAATCTTATAAGGAAATGGAAATACTTATCATTAAGACAATGTCATCAAGTTGTAAAGTTTTATGGGGTATTTTATGTTGTCTTACATGCTTGCTCTTAATATTGTTCGGTATTGCCAAGATTTACCTGCTGTTTTTAGTTATTTTCATAAGTAATATGCCTCAAACCTAAATATCTCAATACAATCTGACTTTTTCTGAACTTAACTTTTCCTTTTCTGTTTTCTCTTTCCCTTTACTGCATTCCTTCCTGATTCTGTCTTCATGACTCAAAGGACTACCATCTTGCTTTATTATTCAAGGTACTTCCGTGTTTTACCACACATGCTGTGTTTGAAACTAATACTGATGAACTGTGGTATGATCCTTGCCATTACATAGTAAGCCAGTAAAATTTAACACCGATTTCAGTTCTACACCTCAGAATTGTCACCTAAATTATACAGCATATGCTTGTGCGCAGAGGTTAATGAAAAAACGGTATCCAGTGAAAGAAAACTGCAACTCTCCTGATTATTTATGTCAACAAGCACCGGAGTATTTTCATGAACTATTTTATAGGCCGATGCTTGAGCAATACAGCACAGCCATATAGGCAAAGTGTGGACTTGTTCATTTGTCATTCAGATAAGACACCATCAGACAGTAATTTAGGATTGCTAAGACAGCCATTGAGGAACCATTTTGAAATAGAAACCCTTATACTTACTTAATGTAGCCTCTCATACTCAAAGCCACCCTTCAGCATGGAGTAGAGCTGGCCCATGGGGTTTCCAAACTTGTCAGCTTTACAGAAGCAGACTGCACACCTTTCTCTTGTGGAGTATCTGGTCGGTTCACACGACTGACCCATTGCTTAGCAATCCAGGGTTTAACCCCTGCTTAACCAGAATTCTTATGAAGTAGAATCAGCTCACTAGCAATGGATTAAAATAACCGCTGAAGGAACCCTCCTCTCAAAATGGTTAAGCTCTTGCCTCATAAGATAAAGGAAAAGAAGTTGGCAGTTCCACCCACTGACTTTGCTGTGCTTGGAAAGACCCGGTGGTCTGCTCCCGTGAAGATGTCAGCCTAGCAAATACTGTAGGCCAGTCCGACTTTGCCCCAGTAGATCACGTGAGTCAAAATCAACTGGACTGCACACAACAACAAAACAGCAATATCGTTGCAAATTCCCTAGAGTTTCCGTCTTCTTTAAGCTTCTTGTTCTCCAAAGGCTAAGTTAATTTTAATCCACAAAATATTTAAACTTTCCTGAAGTCCTTTTTCTTACTAAGTGAAGTTAAGACTCGTTAGTAGAGTGCGGGCTTCTAGCTCTCTTTGTATGTTAGATAACATTTGCAGGGCTGCTGGGCTGGGCTCCCTCCCACCTCACAGAAGGTACATGTGGGCAGAAGCTCTGACTTTCTTTCCACCACTCTCTTAGCTGGGATTTCCACCATTCAGCTCATGAATCTTGCCAAGGCCTGGCGTGCGTTCTTGCACCACTTCTAGGATAGAGGCGGTGTACAACCAAGCTGTATACATGGGATGAATGATGACTAGAGGGAATGATGACTAGAGGACATTATAAAACAGGAATTAGGAACCACATGGTTGGGAAAAAATGTAAAAAGAGTATTTTCTAGTGGAAAGAGAGAATGGCCGGGGGATTGTGTGTCAGAAAAACCCGTGGTGTTATACATTTATTCTGCTGTTCGCAGGTCCCGGCAGTCATGTTCCTTTAAACTTAGGGAGTTGTATTGTTTTCGAGGGTCTATTTTCTGAGGTCACAACTTGCTTAGAAAAACTTCTGTTGATAAACTATTGATAATACTGTTGGTTTAGAATCCTGATCAAACTTTTGGTGACTACCTTCTCAAGTTGAATTTCATTGTCCATTCAAACAAATAGCTGCTAACTTGCTGACAGTGGTGGTGCCTGATCCATCAGTGTAACCTTGTCCCTGTCCTCTCTCCGCTGCAGGACTCAGGACACCCCTGCACTGCCACGGACCCAGACAGCTGTTTCATGCCTGTGTCTCCTCAGCACTTCATTGACCTCTTCAAATTTTAAATGCAGCCCCAACACTCCATCCTCATTGCTTTCTCTGTTAAAGGCTGTACATTGTGCTTATTTATGCAATAGCTGATTGTAAATGTTCTTTGTGTTTAAAAGTAATAACTTGATGGCAGGCCTGAGTGTTAAAGAATATGAAAAATCATCCCTCATTAATTATAGGGTAGGAATGTAATGTTGTATATTTTTATCTTAAATGGGATCATGAAATCCAAGCAAAATAATTGTTACTTCCTTTTTGGTGTTTCTTCTAAGCATATTAAAGTTTTAAATTTAACATATTTATAAATATGCTTCAGAAAAGATTTTGAATTTTCAGAATCACAGTCTGTGCTGAACTGACACTAATGGCCAAGAATATTCTTCTTAATTATCACACTGTAATTTCCCAATTTTATAATAATTTTGGGGTGGGAGGACAAAACAAGTGATCCTTGTAAATACATTCTGCAGAATATTTATTTTTCTTAAAATGTATTTTAACAACTGTGTTGGCTGTGTCTAAATGAGTCCTTTTTGAATACAACATGCATATAGGGAAGTATTAGCCATAATCTGTGTTGGTGTTTATCAATTGGGTTATGAATTGTGCCAAATGTTTTTAGCCTAAGAGAGATGTGAGTGATATTGCTGTGTTCCTAGGTGCTCAACAACACATGCTGACGGCCAGGGACCGCTGCTTCGGCAAAGCTGCTGTGTGTGCACAGCTGAGCTATGCAGAGGGGGGTGGGACCAGATGCAACCACTAAGCATTTGCCAAGACCAAGTCATGAACAGCCAAATGTATTCTAACTTTCCTTGTATTGAAGCTACTTTTGTAGTCTAATAAATCATGTTTACATATTAACTTTGGTTTGCATCTTATTGAAAAAAAATTGTAGTTTGGTACAATTTATTTAACATTTATTACAATTGTTTTATTTAAAAAATAACTATGTCCAATTTTTTAATGAAGGTTTATAAGAGAATATAGGTGACAACAAAAAACACTGGTGAATCAAGTACTCCCTCAATGCTAGGACACTTTGTTCTATTAAACTGGCATTCCATGATGCTCACCTTCCTGACACGATCACTGAAGACAAATGTGTGTATAAACAAATGTGAAGAAAGCTGATGGTGCCCAGCTATCAAAAGATATGTGTCTGGGGTCTTAAAGGCTTGAACAAGTAGCCGTCTAGCTCAGAAGCAACAAAGCCCACATGGAAGAAGCATACCAGCCTGTGTGATCACAAGGTGTCGAAGGGATCAGGTATCAGGCATCAACGAACAAAAAATATCATTGTGAATGAGGGAGTGCAGATTGGGGACCCAAAACCCATCTGCAGGCAACTGGACATCCCCTTACAGAAGGGTCTCAGGGAGGAGAAGAGCCAATCGGTGCAGTGTAGCAACGATGAAACATACAACTTTCCTCTAGTTCTTAAGTGCTTCCTCCCCCCATTTGTTGAAATCATGATCCCAATTCTACCTTACAAATCTGGCTAGACCAGAGGATGTACACTGGTACAGATAGGAGCTGGAAACACAGGGAATCCAGGACAGATGAACCCCTCAGGACCAGTGGTAAAAGTGGCAATACCAGGAGAGTGAAGGGAAGGTGGGGTAAAAAGGGGGAACCGATTACAAGGATCTACATATAACCTCCTCCCTGGGGGACAGACAACAGAAAAGTGGGTGAAGGGAGACGTTGGACAGTGTAAGGCATGACAAAATAATTTATAAATTATCAAGGGTTCGTGAGGGAGGGAGGGGGGGAAATGAGCTTATACTGAGGGCTTAAGTAGAAAGAAAATGTTTTGAGAATGATGATGGCAATAAATGTACAAATGTGCTTGACACAACTAATGTATGTATGGATTGTGATGAGTTGTATGAGCCCCAAATAAAATGATTTTTTAAATTAAAAAAACAGCAACACTGGCATAAAATTGCATGATCTTTTGGTTCCAGTTTTCCATGAACTTTTGAAGTCCTCTCATACACCATCCATAATCCCCCACCACATAACTAGATTATGCTTGCTGAAAAGTCGTCCTTCTGCATCTTTGTGGTATTACACTGTTGGATAGGGTCAGCTTTGAATAGGGTCAGGAAACCCATGTTGAACTGACATTACTGCCTTTAATTTTTTTCTTTTAAGCATATTAAAATGTGTAATTTTGCATGTTCATGAATATGGTTCAAAATCATCAAATTGAGTCTTCAGAAACACTTCAGAATGACACTGGTGGCCAAAAATGTGCTTCTCACCTGTCAAATTGTAGTTTTCTTCCAGCTATGCTATAGATGCCCCTACCTCCCTATCTATTGGAGTAAGAAATTTTCTTAAAACCATAAATTTCCTATGTACCATTTTCATTTTCTAACCAGACCACTCGCAGAAGAATTTATCTATTCCCATGTTTTATTGAAAATCTGTTTTTTAATTGAATGCACTGAATTACATCACACAATGGAAAATGATTACCATGACAACAGGATGTTTCTGATTTTTGTTATTAATATAAGTAACTGATAAATATGATTATCAGTTTATGCATATGTTTATCTTCTTAAGAAAACCTGTAGAATCCAAGATAAGCCTTTTTAAGCCTTTTGTTTCAGATGTCTCATGAGAATGGAAATTGTTATAATCTTTAAAAGTCAGGGAGAATAGGCTGCCCGTAACCCTTGAAGCATAAATATCATTGCACATTCTGATTTCCTTTCCTGTCTGTGCTATTTTAATAAAAATAGGATGTTTGCTGTTTTGTGAGGTTAAACATTTTGTCCGCATTATTGGCCTTTTGTTTTTGCTTTTATAAGTTACCTCCTTTGTGTTCTTTGGTCTTTTTTCCTATTAATTTCTTCTTAAAAGGATACTGAATTCATGAAGTGACAGTTCTCTTCCCCAATTTGTCTTATATCTGCTTTCTGTCTATAACACTATTTTGCTATGCTGTTGAGTCATACGTGCATGCATGTAACTTGTATAAATTGAGTAATGCTTGCTCAGAATGTGTGTGTGTGTGTGTGTGTATTTCCACAGGTGATGGGTATAGCCAAACCCAGAACAGTGCATGTGTGATGGCAGAGCTTATGAAAGGTGTGGTTAAGGGTTTCTCGCTCCAGTGATAACAGTGGGGAGTCAATCAAGTAAGCAGTGAATTAATTGCAGGCATAGGAGAATACGTAATACAGAGAATTTTTAGGCAGGGATAAGTTATTTACAGATCAGATGACACCAAACAGGTAAAGATGTAGAATCATCATAAATTTACACATCAGAATATTTTTAAATCATATTATGTTAAAGAGCCTGCCGAAGGTAGGGCTCATTCCCTGGTGGATTAAACTAGACTTTGATTTACAATAAAATGGAGATTTCAGAACACCAAAAGGCATACACCAGTCAGTAAGTGTCACACATCCTTTATTCCCTAACAAAGGCAATGTCAGACACCCTCAGGTATAATATAATATAATGGCATCGCCATTCATTCTAAGAGTTTACACTACACACTTAGCTCACTCAGTGACTGGGAAGCAGGCCCCCAGAGGGGATGCCCAGAGCCTACTCAGCTGAGCCCCGGGAGGAAATACCAAGGCTTGAAATCTGTCTACGTACATACTCGAGTATAAGCCGACCTGACTATCAGCCAAACCACCTAATTTTACCACAAACACTGCATTTAAAATGTGCTGAAAACCTTGGCTTATACACGAGGGTATGTGGTGCATTGACATCCAGTCATAGCTTTCCTTTACCTATTTTGATATACCAAGAAAGGATTTCTCACCGAAACCAAGAATCCATGCAAATCAGAAAGGAAAGCAGTTTTTGTCAATTTAAAGAAGACCCCTTCTATTCCAAGCCTGTTGACTATTTTTATCAAAAAAGACAGATTTTTGTCAAATGCTTCCTCTTTCTCTTGATGATCATGTGGTCTTTGTCCTTTATTAGTGCGGTTTAAGACATCTCCTGATTTTGTTTGTTGAACCTCCTTTGCATTCTCAAGCTCATTTCCACTTGGTTGTGGTGTATCATTCTTCTGATATGTTGTTGGATACCTCTTTGTAATATTTGGTTGACAATTTTCCTGTACACTCATTAGGGCTATATAGGTTTGCATTTTTCTAATGAGGTCTGTCTGCTCTTGGTCTCAGGCTAATATTTGTGCACCACCTCTTCTCCCCATGGATAACCAAAGGAGTCCTGCCCTCAGATGTGAGATGGCCAAATACAAAACATAATTAATAGCTGCAGCTTATTAATTACATATACTCTGTGGAAGAAGACACTGCACACCCAACTGGACAGCAAGGGACTTGCACATAGGTGCAGATTGAACCAGCAGAAGTTATGAAAGGAAGGTTTAGGAGTAACGAGAGGGCGAGGTAACTGATGGAGCCCACAGGTGGATGTGATTGTCTAGCTTGAATGATGTTTTTTAGGCTGACAGGAGAGTAAAGCTCTCTATGTTGGGGACTGATGAAGGTACAGTGATCCTAACCACAAGTGAGCTGGCCTGTCGGGAAGGTTTTCTTGGTGGGTGGGAAAGACCTATCTGGCAAGAACAGAGAAATAGGAGTTAGGCTTCTGGGAGCTTCCAATGGCCATTGAGTTTATTTCAACTCATAGCAATCCTATAGGACCAGATAGAACTGCCCTATGGATTTCTAAGACTGTAAAGTCCTTATGGGAGTAAAAAACCTCGTCTTTCTCTGGCAGGGTTGCCAATGATTTCAAACTGCTGGCCTTGCAACCCAATTAGTACTACTATTCCACATGACATTGAAGCCTTGTTGTTAAAGGCCATCAAGTTATTTCGGACTCATAGCTCCCCCATGTACAACATGAAACACTGCCCAGTCCTGCGCCATTGTCACAATTGCTCTGTTTGAGCCAATTTGGTGAGCCACTGTGTCAAGCCATCTCATTGAGAGCCTTTCTCATTTGCACTGTTCTTTTACTTTACCAAGGATGACGTCCTGCCTTTTCCAGGTAACGGCCTCTTCTGATAACATCCAAAGTATGAGAGTGAAACTCTCCCCATTCATCCTTCTAAAGAGCATTCTGGCTGTACTTCTTCCATGACAGATTTATTTATTTTGTTCTGGTATATTTTTATTATTATTATTATTATTATATAAATTGCTTTATCGGGGCCTCTTAGAACTCTTTTAACAATCCATACAGCAATTATATCAAGCACATTTATACTTATGTATAAATTTATTTTTCATTCTGAAAGTCCACCATACTTCAAATATACTTTTCCAGCACCATAATTAAAATGCTTCAATTATTTTTCTGTCTTCTTTATTCAATGTCTAACTTTAACATGCATATGAGACAATTGAAAATATCGTGGCTTGGGTCAGGGACAGGTTAGTCTGGAAAGTGACATTCTTGCTCTTTATAGAGGTCTTGTGCACCACTACAATGCACTTAAAAATTTTTTTTTTACTGCTGTTGTGGACCCAAACAAGGTTAAATCCTTAATAACATTGATCGATTTCTCCTTTTATCATAATGTTACCTATTGGTTCAGCTGGGATAAATTTTGTTTTCTTTACACTGAGTTGCAATTCATACTGAAGGCTGCAGTCCTTGAACTTCATCAGCAGAAATGTTCAAGTCCTCACTTTCAGGAAGTAGGGTTGTGTCATCTGCATATTGCAGGCTGTTAATAAGCCTTCTTATGAGCCTGATGCTTCATTCTTCTATATAGAGTCCAGCTTCTCTGGTTATTTTCTCAGCATACAGATTGCATAAGTAAGTGAAAAAATACAAACCTGATGCAAACCTTTCATGATTTAAAACCATATATATATATAACAGGCTCTCTATGGATATAATAAAGTGTTCTGATATTCCCATTCTTTGAAATATTATCCCTTTATGTTACGCTCAACTCAGTTCAGTGCCTTTGCATAATTAAGAAAACATCTTTCTAGTATTCTCTGCTCCCAGCCAAGATCTACCTGACATTTCCAATGATAGCCCTGGTTCCTTGTCCTCATGAATCCAGCTTGAATTTATGGTTCTCTATCAATGTACTGATGCAAACTTTGTTGAATTCTTTTCAGTAAAATTTTACTTGCTTGCGATATTAATGATATTATTCAATAATTTCCATTTTCTCCGAGATAACCTATCTTTGGAAAGGTTATAGACATGGATCTCTTCCAGTTGATTGGGGCCAGTTAGCTGTCTTCCAAATATATTGACAGAGACAAGTGAGTGCTTCCAGTGCTCATCACATTGTTAAAACATTCCAGTTGGTATTCCATCAATTCCCGGAGCCTTGTTTTTTGCTAATGCCTTCAGTGAGGCTTGGACTTCTTCCTTCAGCAACACTGATTTTTTGATTATATGCTATCTCTTAAAATGGCTAAATGTTGATCAGTCCCTCTTGGTACAGTGTATTTCTTCTATCACCTTTTGATGCTTCTTGCATCTTTCAATAGTTTTCTCATGCTGGTATTGTTGTTAGGTGCCATCAGGTCAGTTCTGATGCACAGAGACCCTCTGTACACTGCCCAATCCTGCTCCATCCCCACAATTGTAGTTGTGTCTGAGCATATTGTTGCAGTCACTGTGTTAATCGATTTTGTTGAGGGTCTTCCTCTTCTGCCCTTCTACTTTACAGGACATAATGTCCTTGTACAGGGAGGAATCTCTCCTGACAACAGATCCAAAGTATATGAGAAAACACTATATCCAAAGTACTCGCCATCCTGATAAAATCTAGGTTTAACCATGGAATCTTTCAATATTGCAACTCAAGTCTTGATTTTTTTTTTCTTCATTCTTTTCAGCTTGATAGATGCTGAACGTATTCATCCTTTTTGATTTTCTAACTCCAGGCCTTTGCAGTTCTCATTAGAATGTTCTACTTTGGCTTCTGGAGCTGTCCTTGAAGGTTTCTGTTCAGCTCTTTTGCTTTATCATTTCTTCCATAAGCTTTAACTATTCCGTACTCAAGAGCAAGTTTCAGAGTCTCTTCTAACATCCACTTTGATCTTTTCATTCTTTCCTGTTCTTTTAATGACATTTTGCTTTCTTCATGTATGATCATCTTGATGTCCTCCTGCAGCTCAATTCTTCTGCTATTAATATACAATGAGTCAAATCCATTCTTGAGATGTACTCAAAATTTTAAGTGGGACATAAGGTTGTTATTTGGGCTGTGTGTTAGTCTGGATAAACTAGGGAAATAAATCCATAGAAACTCATGTATATAAGAGAGAGTTTTATATAAAAGGTAAGTGTACATTAAGAAAGCATCTCAACCCAGTGCTGTCCAAGCCCATAAGTCCAACATTAGCCCATATGTCCAATACCAATCCACAAAGTCCTCCTCAATCTCACAAAACACATGCAATGATGCCAACAGTGAGCGTGTAACCATCTCAGTGCTGGCACAGATCTCCACATGGCTGCTCCAGCACCCAGGGCTGCATCAGGGTAGGTCCATGTGGCTTCTCCTCAGGGATTTCTTACAGGAAGTGAGTCTTACCAGCTGAAGTGGGGAACTGGCTAAGGCAGCGGCACTCTGGTCTGACCATCAGAAAGCAAGAAACCTGAGAACTAGAAAGCTGAGGCCCACTGAGCCTTTTATCTCTGCCCATCAATTAATCCCACATCGGCCAGGCTGACACAATAAACCTTAACTATCTCAGGCTGTGGTGGACTTGTTTTAATTTTCTACAACTTCAACCTGAACTATGGACAATTGATAGTATTTCTGCAATTAGTTTCATTTTGACTGATATTGGGCATCTCCTGAGTCTCTTCCCACAGATACAATCAATTTAATTCTTGTGTATTCTATCCAGAAAAGTTCATAAGTACAATCGCTGTTTATATTGCTGAAAAAAGTCACTTCTGATGAAGAAGGCACTGGTTTGAAAATTCTTTCATTCAATCTTCAGTTTTGTTTCTCTTGCCGAGGTTATATTTTCAAACTACTGCACCTTCCTCTTAAGAGCCCTGGTGGGGTAGTGTTTATGAGTTGGGCTGCTAACTGCAAGGTCAGCAGTTTGAAACCACCAGCCTCTCAGCGGAAGAAAGATAGGAATTTCTACTTTGGAAAGAGTGACCATCTCAGAAACTCCCAGAGGCAGTCCTACCCCGTCCTACAGGGTCACCGTGAGTCGGTATCGCCTCCATGGCAGGGAGCTTGGATTTGGGTTTGGTTCCTTCCTCTTCCAATGTTTGCATTCTAATCACAATAATTATCAATGCATTTTGATTGCTTGTTTGATTCATTTCAGACTGAAAAAGTTCTTAAGAGTTCTTCAATTTCATCATTAATAGTGGCTTTAGTGGCTGGTGCATAAATTTGAATTAAATTTGCATACATCTTTATTAACCGGACTTCCGTGTGTATGGAAAGACATTTTCCTATCACAGACAGCATTACGCTTCAAGAAAGCTCTTGAGAATGTTCTTTGTTGCAATGAATATGATTATATTCCCCTTGAATCTGCTATTCTTGACATAGTAAACCTTGTTATTGCCTAATTCAAAATAGCCAATACCAGTCCATTTCAGCTCATTAACAACTAGGGTATAAATTTTTATGTATTCCATTTCGCTTTTGACTACTTCCAACTTTCTTAGATCCATACTTCAAACCTTTCACAATCCAAATTATAAATAGATGCTGGAAGCGGTTTCTTCCCATTTTGAGATGTTCCCCATCAGCAAATTAAGATCCAAAAGACTTTACTTCATGCACATCATGCCAATGGACTTGACTTTGAGTAGGCATATTTGTGTGCCTTTTGGCCTGCAAGGCTTATCTTCTGTAAGTGAAGTTGACAATGTTCCGCCACTGTGCTATGCTGCTATGTCAGAAACATCTGACAATGTCTCAATGCTATTCATAATCGTGTCAGTGGCTAATCCCTCAGAAATAGCCTATTCCTTCTTCATAATCTATTCTTAGTCTGGAAGTTCCCCATGGGTGAACCTGCTGATATATTAATACCCTTGACTTAGCTTCCAGCATCACAGCAGCGTGCTAACCACCAGAGTATGACAAACTGACAGACAAGTGGTGTCACTGCTACTACAGGTAAAATTGGCCTCATAGAACAAGTTGGGAAGTGTTCCATCCTCTTCTGTTTTTTTGTGTTTGTGAAAGACTGGTAATTTTTTGTAAACACTTAATAGAAATCACTAAAAATCAGAACAATGGGTGCCCACCTTCCTGATATGATCACTGAAGATAAATATGTGCATAAGCAAAGGTGGTAAAGAAAGCTGATGGTGCCAGGCTATCAAAAGATATAGTGTCTGGGACCTTAAAGGCTTGAAGATAAACAAGTGGCCAACTAGCTCAGAGGCAGCAGAGCCCACATGGAAGAAGCACAACAGCATGCGTGACCACAAGCTGCCGAAGAGATCAGGTATCAAGCATCAAAGAACAAAAAATATAATTGTAAAGGTGGGTGAGTGCAGATTGGAGACTCAAAGCCCACCAGTAGGCAACTGGACACCCCCTCGCTGAAGGGTTGAGGGGAGGAGATGAGCCAATCAGGGTGCAGGGTAGCAACGATGAAACATAACAATCCTCTAGTTCTTAAATGCTTCCTCCCCCCGACTATCATGATCCCAATTCTACCTTGCAAATCTGGCTAGACCCAAGGATGTACATTGGTACAGATAGTAACTGGAAACACAGGGAATCCAGGACAGATGA
>NW_022103906.1:2042569-2044562 GCF_000313985.2 Echinops telfairi
GTGGGGTAGAAAGGGGGAAACAATTACAAGGATCTACACATAACCCCCTCTCTGGGGGACAGACAACAGAAAAATGGGTGAAGGGAGGACGTCAGACAATGTAAGACATGACAAAATAATAATAATTTATAAATTATCAAGGGTTCATGAGGGAGAGGAGGTGGGGAGGGAGGGGAAAAATGAGGAGCTGATACCAAGGGCTGAGGTGGAAGGCAAATGTTTTGAGAATGATGAGGGCAGCAAATGTACATATGTGCTTGACACAATGGATGGATGTATAGTTTGTGATGAGAATTGTATGAGCCCCCAATAAAATAATAATAATAAAAAAGTTCAGTCATTGAAGGAAAGTGTCAAATTTCAATTTAGTCCAGTTTTCCTTTTTGAAATACCTTTTCCTTGTTTACTCTTTAGCAAAATAAGACAATTTAAGAAAATGTCTTGGTAAAAACACTTCTTTTTCATCATGAAGGCCTGGGAAACTTAATCTGTTCTGTTTATTTACATAATCATACAACATAAGGGTCCTGCCCTCTGAAAATCACAATTTTAAGAGGGATTCTATGGTAGTTACATAATCTCATGTCAACATGAGGATATTAAGAGTGAAGGGGTGGAGTCTAGCCTGTCAATCAGGTCACCATCTGATGATGCTTCCTTGTTGGCATAGCCTTCTCATGAGCATGTTAGGAACTTCCTCTCTTTCGACTTGGAGGTGGGCCACTCTCTCTTCGCTTTCAACCTCCTTTTGAGGAGCCCCATGAAGTGAGCTGCAAGAGCCATGGAGACCCTCGCCAGCGCTGAGATGCTTCCACTGGTACAGGATCCACAAGACTTGTCACCCATTGGCCTGTGATCTTCCTGCATTCAGCATCATTGCATGTGCTGTGTGAGTCTGAAGAGGAATTCGGACTTATGGGTTAATATCAGACTTATGGACTTGATTTGGACTGGGCTGGGATGTTTTATTGATGCATAATTACTTCTTGATAGAAAGTTATCTTTTACACATACATGAGTGTACCTGGATTTGTTTCTCTAGTCAACTCAAACTAACACAGATACCTTAGCTTATGAAATATTTTAATGTATTTCTCTTAATTATATTAACTCCACTCATAATCTTGGTCAGCTGAAATAACAAACATTACCCAATGAAGCCCAGCTTTGCACTGAAGCAAAGACCTAGCACTGGAAAACCAAAAAAGGAAGAACACACTCAGCACATCTTAAACTGAAAACACTCACGGAAAAATGCAAGCTTTGAATTGCAACTTTGAAAGATTCTATGAGAAGAAAATAGATCTATGTGCATATATTTATAGGTTTAGTATTAAGGTAGCAGATGGACATCAGGCTTCCACTCAAGTACTCCCTCGATGCAAGAATACTTTGTTCTGTTAAACTGGCATTCTATGATGCTCACCTTCCCAAAACAGTTGCTAAAGACAAAGCGGGTGAATAAGCAAATGTGGTGAAGAAAGCTGATGGTGCCCGGCTACCAAAAGATATAGCATCTGGGGTCTTAAAGGCGTGAAGATAAACAAGCAGCCATCTAGCTGAGAAGCATCAAAGCACACATGGAAGAAGTACACCAGCCTGTCTGACCACGAGGTGTAGAAGGGATCAGTTATCAGACATGAAAGAACTAAAAACCATATGAGTGGGTGCCTGCTTTATTGACACAATCACTAAAGACAAACGTGTGCATAAGCAAATATGGTGACGAGAGCTAATGGTGCCTGGCTATCAAAAGATATAGTGTCTGGCGTCTTAAAGGCTTGAAGATAAACAAGCGGCCAACTAGCTGAGAAGCATGGAAGCCCACATGGAAGAAACACACCAGCCTGTCTGACCACGAGGTGTAGAAGGGACCAGTGCTGAGAGGGGCGAGGCCTGGAGAGTGGAGGGAATGTGGGGTAGAAAAGGGGAACTGATTACAAGAATCTACGTATAGCCTCCTCCCTGGGGGATGGACAGCAGAGAAGAGGGC
>NW_022103906.1:2045720-2054325 GCF_000313985.2 Echinops telfairi
CCCTGCTAATGCTGAGATGCTTGTTCGTTCACTGACTCAGCTTTCCTCCTGCAGTTGGCATCATTGCCTCTGTTTTGTGAGGTGGCGGACTTTGTGGACTGGTGTTGGGTTAATGAGTTAATGTTGGACTTGTGGGCTTGGGCAGCATTGGGTTGGGATGTTTTCGTGATGCACCTTTTCTTTTCTTTACGTAAAACTCTCTTATACATGAGTTGCTGTGGATTTGTTTCTCCAAAGTACCTAGACTAATACAGCTCCCAATAAAATAATTAAAAAAAAAAAAAAAAGAAGACCTGAATCCTCACCACTGGACCAAAAGGAAGCATCATGATAAATGGAGAAAAGATTGCAGTTGTCACACTTGGATCCACAAGCAATGCTCATGGAAGCAGAAGTCAGTGATCCAATGATGCGTTGCATTGAGTAAATCTGTTGCACAAGACCTCTTTAAAGTCTTGAAAAGCAAAGAAGTTACTTTGCGGACTAAGGTGTGCTTGAGCCAATCCACGGTATCTTCAGTTGCATCATATGCGTTGTAATTTGGATACTGAATTAGGAAGACAAAAAAAGAACCCATGCATTTGAACTTTGATGTTGGTGAGGAATATTGAAATTATCAGGGACTACCAAAAAGACAGGTTTGTTTAAACCTGTCTTGGAAGAAGTACAACCATAATGTTCCTTAAAGGCAACGTACCAGACTTTGCCTCACATACTTTGGACATGTTGTCAAGAGGGACCAAATCCTGGGGGCGAGCATCATGCTTGGTAAAGTAAAGGGACAGCAAAAAAGAGAAATGCCCTCAACACAATGGATTGGCACCGTGGCTGCAATAAGGGGCTCAGTAGGAACAAGTGTGAGGATGACACAGGGCCAGTCAATGTTCCATTTGTTATTAATAGAGTCACTATGAATTGGAGCCAATTCGATGGCATTTAACAACAGCAACAATAACCCAGTGAAACAGCATGGGAGTTGCAACAATTGAGAAGAAAAAGCATAAAGTACCTGGATAACTCAACACTTGATTGAACAGCAACAGAAATTCAGTTACTTTTACTTGTGATTTAAAGTACCAATTTTCTACATGATTCTTGACTTACCCTCACCTGTTTACCTAAACATAATTGTTTCTTCTGTTTACTCAAAACAAGCCCCATTTCTTGTCCTTCTATTGTATATGGAAAAAAAACAAACCAAACTGGCAACTTTTAGAAAGCAGATTTGACTCCACGTCACCAGGAAGTCATTTGCCACCTAATTGAACTCAACCCAAAACAAGAGGTAAGTAAGCGTCTTAGCCACACCAATGTAGTAGGAAGCTTCTCAAGGATGAAGTCAATGTTTTCAGAATTCTCACAAGGAGTTATACAAACATATACCCAAAAGAAAAAGTAAACAGTGCTCTGAAGTTTTCATCATTGGGATACATGCACATTGAGCATGTGTACAAGACAACTACTGACACCTCCCTCTTCAATCTCCATGTAACCAGGAAATTCTCACTATATACAAGGGAACTTCAAATAGTTCATGGAAAGTAGAATTTTAAAAGTGGATACTCTTTAAAGATTTATTTTTTTAATCGTTTTATTAGGGGCACATACAACTCTTATCACAATCCATACACACATCAATTGTGTAAAGCACATTTGTACATTCATTGCCCTCATCATTCTCAAAACATTTCCTCTCCACTTAAGCATTAGGTCCTCATTTTTCCCCTCCCTCCCCGCTCCCCACTCCCCACTCCCTCATGAGCCCTTGATAATTTATAAATTGTTATTTTGTCATATCTTGCCCTGTCCGATGTCTCCCTTCGCCCAATTTTCTGTTGTCCGTCCCCCAGGGAGTAGGTCGCATAAAGTTCCTTGTAATCGGTTCCCTCTTTCCAACCCACTCTCCCTCTACCCTCCCAGTATCACCACTCACACCACTGGTCCTGAAGGGATCATCCACCCTGGATTCCCTGTGTTTCCAGTTCCTGTCTGTACCAGTGTACATCCTCTGGTCTAGCCAGTCTTGCAAGGTAGAATTCATATCATGATAGTGGGGGCGGGGAGGAAGCATTTAGGAACTAGAGGAAAGTTATATTTTTCATCGTTGCTACATTGCACCCTGACTGGCTCATCTCCTCTCCGAGACCCCGCTGCAAGGGGATCTCCAGTGGCCTACAAATAGGCTTTGGATCTCCACTCCGCACTCCCCCCATCATTCACTGTGGTAAGATTTTTTGTTCTGATGATGCCTTATACCTGATCCCTTCGACACCTCGTGATCACACAGGCTGGTGTGCTTCTTCCATGTGGGCTTTGTTGCTTCTGAGCTA
This sequence comes from Echinops telfairi, assembly GCF_000313985.2. Taxonomy (NCBI): domain Eukaryota; kingdom Metazoa; phylum Chordata; class Mammalia; order Afrosoricida; family Tenrecidae; genus Echinops; species Echinops telfairi. The sequence goes on from NW_022103906.1 coordinate 2,048,051, forward strand.
GATGGCCACTTGTTTACCTTCAAGCTTTTAAGTCCCCAGACGCTATACTTTTTGTTAGCCTGGCACCATCAGCTTTTAAAGATTTATTTTTAAGCTTAAGAAACAAAAAGAAGTCAGAAGGAGCTGAATCAGGATGGTAAGATAGATGTCTAATGATCGCTTATCCAAACTCTGCCCTTGATGATGAGGGGAGCGGTAAGGAGCATTGTCGCTGTAGAGAAGGACTCTGGTGGTGCTTTCCCAGGTGGGTTTCTGCGGCAGCTTTGGCTGACTTTCTCGAAACACTGTCCTAATTAGCAGATGGTATTGCTCTTTGGCCCTCCAGAAAATCAAGAAGCACAATAACTTAAACATCCCAAATAACTGTTACCATGACCTTTCCTCTGGATGGTCTACCTTTCCTTTGACTGAAGCTCTCCTATTCCTGTGTTTTCTCTCAGGACATTACTGGCAAAGCCATTATTCCACTTTCTGTTACAGCGCTTCTGAGAAATGCTTCATGAGCTTCATCCCACTCGTGTGAAATTTCCATGGAAATCTCTGCTCTGGTCTGCAGCTAATCTGGGCACACCAGTTAAGGCACCCATCAAGCAGAAAGTTTGTTCTTTCAAACTTTAATTTTTCAGTCATAATTTTATAAGTTGATCCAATTAAGATGTCTATGGTTTGGGCTATTGTTTCTGCTGTAGATCATGTGTCCTCTTCAATTCAAGCATAAAAAGATTGCTCCTCACAATTTTCTGTAGATGATCTGCTGCTACAAGCTTCATCATCAATATTATTTCATACCCTCGTAAAATGCACTGGTTTCTTTGTAGCATTGTACCCTTGAAATTCTCATAGACTAGCAATGATTTCACCAAAAGAGAAAAAATAACCTGCCATTGAGTCATTTCTAACTCATATTGATCTTATAGGACAGACCAGAACTGCCCCTTTGGGATTCCAAGACTTTAAATCTTTACGGAAGATTTCTTTCTCTGACAGAGGGACTGCAGGTTAAAATCTCTGACCTTGTAGTCAGCAACCTAATACCTAGCCTACTATGCTGCCAGAGCTCTTGGATGTCATCAGGTTTCACCGTAAGTCTGGCATTTGTTCTTGCTTCAATTTTATCAGAAGTCATGGTGCTTTGTAACGAACTCTTTTCAAATGGATGTCTTATCCTTGATAGTACTGAAAACTGGATCCTGGTCAGATAAAGTATACAAGTTAGTATGAATGTATTCTAGTGCAAAATTTTTTGAAATGTATACGTGGTTTTCCATAACTTTTCATTAAGCTTTGAAGGCCCCTCATAATTGCTTCACAGAACACCTTATCTATGCCTCCAATGATCATACGATGTCTTTTCATGCATGTTCCCAGGAAAAGTTGCGTATTTAAAAAATTTTTCTTTTCAACTATCTTCTCACATACCCACTGTCATTGACTTCTATCTATGGAGAGAGAATTGGGTAGCAGAAAACAGCAGAGAGGCTCCAGCCAAGAAGAAAGAGGAAATTAGACATTAGCGGTCTACATCCTTAATACCACCTGCTTCGCCCCTTCTTACCTCCCTATGCTGTAACCATGTATCAGATAAATGTCACTGAGGAGGGTGGATTACAGAAAACAAGGGCTGCTTTTCTGTTGGAAATAAGGTCTGAGGAAGATGATAAAAAGTTAAACTATATATGTTAGAAAAGAGATCCTGCAACAGCTTATTTAAATAACATGATGATGCAGAATGTCTGGAATTTGCTGTAGCATAATCCACTAGGGTAGCAGTAGGGTTATGGGTGAGTATAGATGAATCCAAGATTTGTAAGTTAATATTTGTGGAAGCTGGATGGTGTTTGTAGGTAGAGGGAATAGGTGCTAAAGGAAAAGATAGCTATTTTTCTTGTTTAACCTTGGTAGGTCATAATGTCTTTCTTAAAACCAATCAACTCAGTCTCTGAAGAGTCAAAGCAGCCACAGACAATAAGTACAGAAGTAAGTGTGGCTTTATTCAATGAAAAATTTGTTTATGCATGCTTATATTTCAACTTCATATCCTTTTCACATGTCATGGAATATCATTCTTTTAATGTGCTACCAACAATTATACTTTGAAATAATTAATCATATTATTGATACATACCTCATATGTTCTCCCCCGTTTCTTTTATGGAGGTCTACTGTCATTTGATCCCCAAGTGAGAGGAGCAGTGAATGTTAGAATCAGTACCCTCCCTCATTGTAGGAGTCTGGAGTTGTGTGCGACTCCAGCAGAAGCCAACGCAATATGATTTTTCCAAGGCTGGGTTCTACCCAGTTGATTCCCAAAGGAGACTGATGTGCTGTGTGCTTCTGTAGAAGATTTCTTACAGAACAAAAATTCTTGGCATCTCCTACTACCTTACTATGCCAGTTCTGAGGAAGTTTCAGGGGACCTGAGGGCTTTGAAATTCTAGTCCATAAAAGGGGTTTGGGGGACTGGGGAACAACTTTAAATCACTTCACAAAAAGAAGACTGAGATAAACAGCATTTCCTATCACCACCGCATTTAAAATATATATAGTTAAATTATCTACACTTTTGCTATTTTAAAGCATATAAATATTTTTCTGATAATCCAACACTAATTTGACTTAAAAAAAAACTGTTGTGTGTTGAGCAGATTAATTCCAAAGGCATCAATACAATTACTTTCTTTACAAGCTACAATTCTACTCAAACTTTATCATTAAATGTAAACATCTCCTCTGCAATTCTGAAAGGCGATGTGGAGACACTAATTTCTAAGTACATAAACTTACCACCTAAATTGATAACCTGATTATTAACAGAGCCCCTGTTAATAACTCACATAGACATAACTGAAAGAGATTGGATTGTTGACAGGCAATAAAAAGAACCAGGATGACCAATGATAGGAGAAAGGCAAGGATACAAACATTATGAGAACAGCCTTCGAACATCATCAGAAACTTGGTGGAGGTTTCCAGACACAGGACTTGAGCACACATTAGCCAATGCCCAGAGGATGGACTGCAAAGATTGAATCCTCTACAAAGGACTGGATGACAAAGAAGTATGGAAAGGGTGTGAAAGACCTTCTAGAGATGATCACGTGTCTGTTGTTATGAACCAATGTTAGATGAGGCAGAGGGCAAAGGAAAGGGGCATATTTCTGGAAGGCACCCCCTATGAGAGCACAAATCCATTGGCAATGCAGGTCCTTCCTCAGGAGTATGTTGCAAAGTTACCACCACTTTTCCCTATTGAAGAGTCCTTCAATCTTGAGACCCTACAATAGGCTAAGCACAATTCATATGCCATATTGGTTATCTACCTTTTCTCCAACCCCCACAGCCTCCCTCAGACTTCTGCCTAAGAATCTCAGAAAAGGAACTAGAGATGGAAGTCTCTCCTGTGAAACGGCCCCTCTCCATAAGGGGACTCTGTGGCATTTCCACCAAATGACCACATGCTTCCTCTGTGGTCATGTTATGAAACACTAGCCTTCTCCATTCAGTTGTCCCTCTTTAGTCCATAACAGGAATCTCGCTATGGGTGTTTTCACACCAACATTAAGTGTGAGCACTAGTTCTAGACTCGTAAGCTACCTGATGGTTATCCAAAGCAAAGACAACACTCTTGTACCATCTCAGCCCGCCATTCTTATCTGGCACTGTATCATTTCATAGAGGTTACATAATTTGTGATTTTTCTCTCTGAGATATTATTAGAGTTCTCATCAAATGTCACAAAATCAAGTTTCAATAGAAAGACAAGAAGACACTGTGATTACTTGGCTATTGTTATATGAGTGGCTTGTACATATTAATATCCCCATTTTTTAAAATGTTGAAGTTTATTGGCACTTTATCCACATATCATACAATTCAATAGTTCAATCATATCAAGAAAAGTTGTATATTCATCACCAAAATCAATTCTAGCGCTCCTTACTCCCTCCTGCATTCATTGTTTACTCCCCAATTCCCCTCACCCTCCTCACACCCACACCCACACCTCACCCCTGATAAACCATTGCATCAGTTATTGGCTCCGTGAATCCACTCCTGTGTTCTTAAACTGGGAAACCTAAAAGAAACAATAAAAAACAAAAGGAAACATCAAGAAGAAAATAATAATAATATAAACATGAAAATAAACAGTAAGAAAGAAAAGACCACGAGCAAAATTTAAAAAGCCAGAGAAGAAATTTATGTCATGGCACAAGTGAAGAAAACTTAAGCCTGGAGCAAATTCAGGTTGGGTTAAGAGGGAGGTAAACCCACCAAGCATCATATTATACCATGTTTTGATCCATCATAATCAAGTTTACAAAAATCTCTGTCTGATAGCAAAGCTGTGGGAGTCCCTCAGCTGTGGCTAGAGGGGATCTGACAGAGGATTAATCAGACTGGATTCTCTGCAGATGGGTTTTGGGCCTCCTGCTGTCCTCTATGGCCCTCTACAAAGTGTGTTTACAATTTAAGTACTGATAATTTTGCCTTCATCATATTTGGATTATGTTACTGTCATCTTTGAATCACACAGGCTGGTGTGTTTCTTCAATGTGGACTTTGTTGATGCCTCACTTAGATGCCTGCTTGTTTGAATACAAGCCTTTAAGATGCCAGACACTATTCCAATCAATAACCGGGCACCATCTGCTTCCTTCTCCACACACTGCTGTAGCACCCTTATTTTCAGTGATCTCTTCATGAAGGTGAGTATGGATCAGGGACATGTTATACAAACTAACTGTTCTAGGATTGGGGTTCAAATTAAGTGATGACTATCCCCATGTCAAGCTCACCTCTCTTCATTCTTAACCTAGACTCTAGGTCCTAGAGCAGTGATTCTCAACCTTCCTAATGTTGCCACCCTTTCATACAGTTCCTCATGTTGTGTTGACTCTCAAACATAAAATTATTTTTGTTGCTACTTCATAACTGTAATTTTGCTATTGTTATGAATCGGGCAACCATTGTGAAAGGGTCGTTTGACCCCCAAGGGGTCACGACACACAGGTTGAGAACTACTGCCCTAGCATTTCATCAGAGTAAGATGGTAAGGATGTGATAGTAGAATATACAGTGTATTACATAAAAAGTACATGACATACTGCAGCAGGTAAGTTTAAAAAGGAACATTTTTATTGTTAGATACCATCGAGTCTGTTCTGACTCTCGGCACCTTAGGTACAAAAGGACAAAACACCACCCAGCCTGTGCCGTCCTCACTGGGAGACAATGGTTGCAGCACTGTGTCAATCCAGCTCGTTGAGAGTCTTCCTCTTTGCAATGATTCTCTGCTTAACCAAGGACGCTATCCTCCAGAGAGCGGTCCTTTTTGAAAACGTGTCCAAAGTGCGTAACATGAAGTCTTGCCACCCTCACTTCTGAGGAACATTCTCGTTGTACTTCTTCTAACAACAATTTGTTCGTTCTTCTAGCAGTCCGTGGTATATGTGATATGCTTTGCCAACACCATAATTCAAAGGCATCAGTTCTGCTTAGGTGCGTCCTCGTTCACTGTCCAGCTTTCACAGTCACATGAGGTCATGGAAAATATCAGTTTGATTTAGGGACACCTTAGTCCTCACAGTGATCGCTTTGCTTCTTAACACTTTAACGGTGGGCAGCAGATTTGCCCAATGCCATACTTACTTTGATTTCCTGACCCTTCTTTCCATGGACAAGGTTGTGGATCAAAGCAAAGTGGAAACAGTGGCAGCATCAACCTCTTCCCCATTTAACAGGATGTTGCTTATTGGTCCAGTTGGATTTTTGTATTCTTTGTGTTGAGGCAATCCATAATGAAGGATGCAGTCTCTGGTCTTCATCAACAAGTGCCTCACGCCTTCCTTGATTTCAGAAAGCAAGGTTGTATCACCTTCGTGTTGCAGGCTGTAAGCGAACCTTCCTCTGACCCTGATGTCCAGCATCTTGGATTATTGGCTCCGCCTGGATTGAGTCAGTATGGTGAAAGGACACAACCCCAACACATATTTTTCCTGATTTTGAAAAGAAATTTATGGATAGCAAACCAACTTTCCCATGTCTTCTGGTCTGGATGATTGTGATATGTGATTCTCACTGACTTTTTTAAATGAATAATTTACAATAAAACTAAAGCCCAGCTGTCAAAAGATATAGAATCTGGGGCCCTATAGACAGGAAGATAAACAAGGCGCGATCTAACTGAGAAACAGCAAAGCCCACATGGAAGAAGCACACTAGCCTGTGAGATCACAAGGTGTCGAAGGGATCAGATATCAAGCATCAAAGACAAA
>NW_022103906.1:2054425-2069217 GCF_000313985.2 Echinops telfairi
CAACAAAGCCCACATGGAAGAAGCACACCAGCCTGTGAAGGATCACAAGGTGTCGAAGGGATCAAATATCAAGCATCAAAGCAAAAAAAAAAAAAAAATCATAGCATTGTGAATGACGAGGAGTGCAGAATGGGGACCCAGGGCCCATCTATGGGAAATTGGGGATCGCCTTGCAGAAGGACTGCGGGTAGGAGATGAGCCAGTCATAGAGCAGTGCAGCAAAGATGAAATATACAATTTTCCTCTAGTTCTTGAATGCTTCCTCCCCGCAACTATCATGATCCCAATTCTACCTTACAAATCTGGCTAGACCAGAGGATGTACACTGACACAGATAGGAGCTGGAAATACAGGGAATCCAGGACAGATGATCCCTTCAGGACCAGTGGTGAGAGTGGTGATATCGGGAGGGTGGAGGGAAGGTGAGGGAGAAAGGGGGAGCAGATTACAAGGTCTACATATAACCTCCTCCCTAGGGAACGGACAGCAGAGAAGTGGGTGAGGGAGATATCGGATGGTGTAAAATATGACAAAATAATAATAATTTATAAATTATCAAGGGGGACGGGGGAGTGGGAATGGAGGGGAAAATGAGGAGCTGATACCAAGGGCTCAAGTAGAAAGCAGGTGTTTTGAGAATGATGATGGCAACATGTGTACAGGTGTGCTTGACACAATTGATGTATGTATGGATTGTGATGAGTTGTATGAGCCCCTAATAAAATGATAAGAATTTTTAAAAAAACAACTAAAGTCAAGCCAGTTGCCTCTGAGTCATCTCTGACTCATGCAACCAGATTTTCAAGAATGAAAAATTATGCTCCAAAGGACCACAGGCATGATGTTCTTCAGACCGGCACTACCGGTCCCAGAAGGTGAGGTAGCAAGCGTCTCAGAGTTAGGGGAACTCAGGGAGTTTCTCCGGCTGGTTGCCGATGGGTCATGTACTCTGCCCTCGGCCCTTTTGTCTTTTCTAGAAAACTGTCTTTCATTGCCGGCTCCCGCAGAAGTGCCAGGAGTCAGCCACGGAGGACTGGCGGCCCGACCCTGGGTGGGGCCGCGGCGGTGAGCCCGAGCCGTAGTGCGCCATCCTTTGCACTTTGCTGTCCCAGGTGGCCATGCTTCAAGCACATTCTAGCCCCAGGATATTGTCCCCCGCCGTCTGGAAGGCACTTCTCACGTATAACTTAAATTTCCTACTTACTTTTCCCTTCAAAAAAAAGTTCCCCGTGAGGCTTCTCTGTCAATCTTTTTATCCTTATATCGATTGCACTCCATATAACTTACCCATTTATCTGCTTTATTTTTCCCACCAGTAGGGCAGAACCCCCCCACCCCCACCCCCAGTGCCTAAAACAGTACCTGACTTTTGTAGGCAGTACATAATGTTGAATGAATTATTTGGGGTGTTTTCTGTTATTTTACACTTTCAATGTTTTGCTCTTTCTTCCCCATTAAAACAACTTTTTGTTGCTTTTATTGCACCTTTCCCTTTTGTTTGGTATGGTGTATATCCTATTATTTCTGTTTTTAAAGAGGCTAATTTTAAATTTCACAGTTGAATCCAACCCTGAAGAACAATGTGATTAAAAAAAATTTTTAGGCTGGTGATTTTAAAGAGGCAGCCTTGGTCATCTCATCACATAATTATTTTTATAACATATTTAACAATAAAAGCAGCACTTTTTAACTAAAATATATATATTTTATATGTATATATTCCATAGAGTTTCCAAAGGTCCTTTTTAGGGAGTACATCTCCAGTCCTTTCTTCTAAGATACTTTCTGGTGAATTCCAGTTGCCAGATTTTGTTTCTAGTAGAGGGCTTAGGCATTTGCAACACCAAAAATAAAAATTAAAAGTGAAAAAAAAATTCTAGTGACATCTAGTCAATTCCTACTCATGGAAAATCTGTAGGGCAGACTACAGCTTCTCCCATCAGTTCCCAAGGCAGTAATCTTTACAATGAAAATTGACATAGCTTTCACCCATGAGTGGCTGCTGGCTTTGAACCACAGATCTTTACATTCATAGCCAACTACTTTAACCACTGCATCACCAGGTGCCTTTCATTTATAGTAAAACTCAAAATGTGCTGCAATCAAGTCATTCAGTTCTGACTCAGAGATGGGAAGGGACAGAGTAGAATTGCCCTTTTGGAGTTTCTAACCTTTAATTTTTTTTCCTGACCTTTAGTTTTTTACAGGAGCGAAAACCCTCATCTTTCTCTCACAGAGAAGCTAGTGGGTTTGAACTGGTGACCTGGAGGTTTAGCAGCCCAGTGAGTAAGCCACGACACCATTTGGCTCACTATTTGCAATTGGCAACCACAAAATTGCTTATTTTAGCAGAGAAATAAATTGTTCTCACCTGCATTTTTTAATAGCTTCTCTTTCTTTGCTGGGAGTTAATTGGAAGGATTAGTCTAGTCTAGAAAGTGTGCAGCTGGCACCTGTCTAGGGCCCAGGTATTCTGCGACCTCCAGCAGGAATTCTGCTGCCAGAGAATACCAACAACTACAAAGAACAGTGGCGAGGACTCAACTGGAAGGTGCTTTTAAAAAGTTAAAAGAGCCAGATTACAGGTCTAGTTGTTAGTGCCTTAGCCTAATTTTAACATCACAAAGAGTTGGACAATCAGATATTACATGGATTGGCATGAGCAATATGATGTACACAAAAGCAGCAAATGATTTTTCATGACAAAAATATTTAACTTTATTCTAATAAAGCTCTTAGGTTGAACCTCTAGTTTGTAAGAAATATACAGAATGAAACAGGAGAATGCTACAGGACAACTAGCCAGGTCACTGTAATAACACTTGGGGAGGAGGAGGCAAGCAGGGGTTATATTTTTCACTTTTTAAAAAGATTTAAGGGACATAACAATTGCATAAATGCATGGCCCCTGATTGGACCCTGGTTTGGGAACAAAATAAAGGCAACTGAATAGGTATTTTCCAGACAATTAGGAAAACTGGAATCAGATATTATGATTGTGCAGAGTAAATGGTCACATTTGGGAAATGCATCCTAAAGCACTTAGGGGTGAGATGTCATGACCTCTGTAATCCACAATGAAATGGTTCACGAAATGAAATATCTACATAAACATACATATATACATACGTAAAGCAAATATGACAAATTCAGTGACTTGCTATCTTGTTGGCTGAGTTTATGGACAGCCATTGCACTATTTTTTCGCTTCGGCATTGACTTGAGTTTTTCATTAAAAAAAAAGGAAAACACCAAACTTGTTTCCCTTAAAATGAACCAAATTGAAATATGCCTGATTAATTATGCAAATTATCCACCATTTTGAGGTTTCAGTGCAATTTGTCCCTCTTCATCTAACACTCCCCCTGCTGCTGATCTTTTTCTCTTTTCCAAATGACTCCATCTGCTACTTCCCTCAGGAATGGAACATGCTTCAAGGGGAAAGTGGTGAGCCTATTCTCATGTGCCTCCACACACTTCCTGTTCTGCGTCCTGGCCCCATGGAGAGACTGGGCACCCAAGCCTTTCTAGCCCCTGGCAGCGAAATAAGCCTTTGACAAATTTCTAAGGTACAATTGGGTTTTTGTTGGGAGATCAATTTTCTTGTGCACAAGTGAGGTTTGCATTTCTCTTGTTAAAATTAGAATATCGGTTTTGCTCAGGAAGCATTCATTCCTAGATGATGCTAATAGCAAATCCTGGGGAGCGCTAAGAGCCCACGGGCACTGTCCCCCTACCCCCCACCCCCACCATACTTAAGGGGAGGGAGGCACTAAACAAGAAAACTAAGCAAAAATTTTTGGAAAAAATATATCACTTGTTTGCTTTCAACTATAAAAGCTTTGCATAGTGCTTCACTGTAACAACACAATTAAAGCAAATAAAGAAGGTCTTTGTTTGATTTTTACTGCAAAGGTTCTTGTTCATTAACAGCTCTGGCTGGATTAGGCTAAAACTGCGTAGGAGACAGATGAACACATACATAGTCCTGGGATGACTGTAGATGTTTTCAAAGGTAAATTCCAAGTACAAATCCACCTGCCCTCTTCCCCCACCCCCATTTTTTTAAATGCTTTCAGGACTGGTTAATTTAGAATGTTATTGAGTTAACATCCTACTGTAAATTTCTTAACTTTGTACACATTTTAGATAGGCATTGACTAAGTTCCTAAAGATATCATTGTTACCATAGAAATGTCTCCAAAAAACTTGATAATACACAATAATTTTCCCACCCAGCCCACTGGTTTGGCTCCCTCTTCTACTGGTTAAACTAGCATCTCCTTCTTCTAGCAAATCCCATGTTCCTGCAAAGGAACAAAATGACACACTTTCATTTGAAAATATCTGCAAACATTATAAAATGCTTCCAGAATCCAATCAAGAGGAATTCATAACAGCACTGCTAAAACACACACACACACACACACACACACACACACACACAAAACAGTACAAGGCTGTACTGCTGCCTTCTCTCCCTTGCAGGCCCTCAGTTCACAAGGAGTGAAGCTACATCCAACTCCAAATTACTAAGTGCTGATGATGGTAGGAGAAACCTTGAGGCTAAGTGTCAAGCTGCTTACCACATGGTTAGCAGTTCAAACTCAAGAGCCACCCCTCAAGAGATAGCCACTCCTGTGAGAAAAATGAAGCTAGCCAGCTGGCCCTATGCAGTCTTGGAAATCGTGTGCAGTAGTTCAACTCAGCCAGTTGGTATTTCTAAGAGTCAGAATCAAGTTGATGCCAGTGCTTGTCAGGTGGGGGATGAAGATGCTAGGAGATATGCTGGAATGCTTTACAAGTGAGGGTGTACTCCCCAAAAAACAGGATCCCACACCACCCCCCAAGCTATGTCTTTAATTTTTTTTTACAGAAACAACTTTATCACCTTCAAAGTACTCTCCAACTACAGTTTTATCAAATCTGCAATTCCATTCTTGGAAACATTTTTCAAACTCATCTATTTGGAAGGCTGAAAGTACCTCCCTTTTTTTTTCTCTTCACCTCTTATACTTCGTCAAATAGCTGTCCTTGCATGTCCCTCTTCATTCATGGAAACTAAAAGAAGTCTCATGGAGTGAGGTCAGGTGAGTAAGGTGCATGGGGCAAGACAAGCATGCTGTTTGGGGACAAAAACTGGTGCATTGAGATGGCTGCTTGAGCAGGTGCACTGTCTGTCGTAGTGGCAAAACCAGTCCGCCATCTGCCACAAATCAGGCCTATTTTGCATATATTGTTACACAATCTTTTCAGAACCTCTAAATAGAAAATTTGATTAACAGTCTGACCTGCTGGAATGAACTATCCTGCTCACATTAAGAAAAACAGAAAATAATGGGACCAACGGTCCTGAAGGGACATGAGAGTGTGGAAGGTAGGGGAAGGGAGGAGGTGTTGGCCAACCCAAGGACAAGAGAACAACGAGTGATTCAAAACCAGGGGCAGGGAGGGGATGGGAGGACTGGTAGGGAGTGACCAAGGGCAAGATAACTGAGAGGAATTACTAAAACCAGAATGAAGGCTGAACATGGTAGTGGGACAGGAGGAAAACGTAAAGAAATAGAGGAAAGGAGAAGGAGGCAAAGGGCATACATAGAAGCCTAAATACAGACATGTACATATGTAAATATATTTATGATTATGGGGGAAATAGACCTATGTGCATATATTTATAGGTTCAGAAGCAGGGTAGCAGGTGGACATTGGGCCTCCTTGCGCGCATTCCCTTAATACAAGAGTGCCTTGCTCAGCTAAACGGTCATTCCATGATACCCACCTTCCGGACATAATCGCTGAAAACAAATGGGTGCATAGGCAAACGTGGTGAAGAAAGCTGATGGTACACGGCTATCAAAAAATATAGCATCTTGGGTCTTAAAGGCTTGAAGACAAACAAGCGGCTATATAGCTCGGAAGCAACAAAGCCCACAGAGAAGAAGCACATAAGCCTGTGTGAACACAAGGTGTTGAAGGGATCAGGTAGCAGACACCAAAGAACAAAAACCATCATTGTGTGATCACCTTACCCACATAAACGCTGAAGATGAATATGTGCATAAGTAAGTGTGGTGAAGAAGGCTGATGGTGCCCAGCTATCGAGACCTATAGTGTCTGCGGTCTTAAAGGCTTGAAAATAAACAAGAGGCCATCTAGCCCAGAAGCAACAAAGCCCATATGGAAGCAGCACACCAACATGTGTGATCATGAAGAGCCAAAGGGACCAAGCTTCAAGCACCAAAGGCGGGGGCGGGAATCATATCATCGTGGCTGAGGGGAGTGCATGATGGGGACCCAATGCCCATCTGTAGATAACTTGACATCCCTTGCAGAGGGGTAGTGGGGAGGAGATGAGTCACTCAGGGTTCAGTGTAGCAATAATGAAACTCACAACCTTCCTCTAGTTCTTAAACACTTCCTCCCCCCAACTATCATGATCCCAATTCTACCTTGCAAACCTGGTTAGACCAGAGGATGCACAGCGGTACAGATGGGAACTGGAAACACAGCGAATCCAGGACAGACGAACCCCTCAGGACCAGCGGTGAGAGTGGCAATACCGGGAGGGAAGCTGGAGTAGAAAGGGGGAACTGATCACAAGGATCTACATATAACCTCCTCCCTGGGGATGGGCAACAGAAAAGTGGGTGAAGGGAGATGCCAGGCAGTGTAAGATAAGATAAAATAACAATTTATAAATTATCAAGGGTTCATGAGGGAGGGGGGAGTGGGGAGGGAGGGGAAGGGGAAAAAAGAAAATGAGGAGCTGATTCCAGGAACCCAAGGAGACAACGAGGTTTGAGAATGATGAGGGCAACCAATGTATACATGTGCTTTACACAACTGATGTATGTGTGGATTGTGATAAGAGTGTATGAGCCCCAATAAAATGATTTAAAAAGAAAAACAAATGAACATCGTCTTAATCTTTGACTTCATTTGATGAGCTTTTTGGCGTGAGGTAACGATGGCATCTTCCACTGACTTGATTGGTGTTCAGTTTCAGGACCATAAGAGTAGCACCATGTCTCCTCACCAGTAATGATCTTGGAAAAAAGTCTGGGTCACTTCAGAGCTGTTTTTTCAACGCATCGCATGTTTCCACTTGACGCTCTTTTCTCTGCTCAGTCAGAACCTGAGGCACCAAGTTTGCCGTGACCCTTTTCATTCTCAGACCATGCATTAAAATTCATTGAACCAAGCCCCAGGATGGTCCAGATAGCTTCCCCATCTCTTCAACGGTCTACCATCAGTCTTCAATCACAAGTGCACGAATTGTGTCAACATTTCATGTTTGGCAAGTTGACGATGTCCAGGTGAGGTTTGTCATCACTCAACATTTCACCTTTTATGAAATGAGAAAGCCACTCGTACTCCTGAGTTTTCCCCACAGCACTGTCCTTGTAATCTGTGGCCAACATCACAACAGTTTCTGTGGTATTTTTCCCAAGCAGGAAACAAAAATTTCACAGCCTCACACTGTTCTCTTAAATTAGCCATCACAAAAAAAACAAGATTTGAGTGAAATTGCTTTTACAAAAAAATTGACTGTGACCAGAGGGAACCGTCCCAAGTGACATCACTAGGTGCATGTCTAGGTGCATCACTAGGTGCTTGAGGCTCCACTAGGTGCATCACTAGGTGCTTGAGGCTCCACTAGGTGCATCACTAGGTGCTTGAGGCTCCACTAGGCGGAGCTTTTACCATTTGGGGAGGGGTGCCCCTCAGTAATCTCATTCAATTCTCACTATGAATGCAACATAAAATACTATTGCTGCTTTAAGGAGTCCTGGCGGTGCAGTGGCTCATTCAGCAGCCTGAACCCACCAGTGGCTCTGCCCCTGTGAAGACCGTGGCCTAGGAAACTCTATGGGGCAGTTTTATTCTATCCTATTGGGTCAGCATATCTGGGAACTCCAAGTGAATCAGCAATGACAAAAAGGTACTACAAATATGCCTCTAGGAAGAGCTTTTGCTCTTCACGAGGATAGCATAAATGCAAATGACTAATTGAAATGTTACCAGAAGTTACCTCCTGTTTTACATCAATTCAACACAATTCAAACTTCAACATTTGATATTAGTACAACTTGCAGTGTAGTCTAATATGAAGTTTCATCCTAGGAATCCAGGAGTCAAATTCTGAGAGGCTCACTCATTTTGAATCTTTTTAGTTCAGTTTGTTTTCTCTCCAGACAGGAGGTGACTCCCGAGCTTCCATGCATATGTGGCAGCATCTACGTGACAAAGGGAAAGAGAGACCAGTATAGGGAAGGACGACAATTGAAGCCAGAACCTGACACACAAGCAGTGACAACACCATGTGTGTAGTCACGTAAGTGTGGAAGCTGGTGAGTGAGAGCCCTTCCAGAAGCTACACTGGAGTAGAAAACAGATGGTATAAGATATTAAAATAATACTTTATCAGGAGTCCATGAATGTGGGAGGGTGGGAGAAGGAAGGAAAAAAGAGGAACAGATACCAAGGACTCAAGCAAAAAAAAAAATGTTTTGAAAATGATGATGGCAACTTATGTACAAATGTGTTTGATACAATTGATGTATGGATTGTTATAAGAGCTTTAAGAGCCCCCAATAAAATGATTTATGAATTAAAAATTTTTTTTTTTACAAAACAAATGGTCATCTCTGTCCTCACAAGGCTTACCATCTGGGTAGGAAGACTACTTCCATAGGAAATAGGCACCAATAAAAATGCATGGCAGGTCGGGCCTGCGCATCGAGGGTACACACTACATCTGTCAGAGACTCAAATGAACAGACAAGTAGAACAGGAACAAGAAGCCAGGCATCTTATCTGTTGCACTTTTAACTCTTGCCATCTGTCCTCTTGCAAGAGCAAGTAAAACTGTGAAAGGTCTTTCTGATAAATCTGAAAGCTCTAGTTACAAGGTAACTCCAATGACAAGGTGAGGATATAAAGGGCCACTTGTGTGGAGGACAGCAGAGCATGTGAGGGGGGGCCCAGCTGACCGCCCCAGACCCATCCCCAGGGACAGCCGCACAGACGCCTTTGCTTAGCTTTCCAGTTTTCATCTCCAAAACTCTTCTCTTTCCAATCCAGACAGTCACGTCATAGCCAAAATGTTGGGGTTCAAATTCAAGCCAGTCATTTTATTTCTCAGGTTGTTTTAACTATATTAAGTTACTTCTCAGTGGTTTTGCTCAACTTAAAAACAAGTACTTGACAGTTTGTTTTGTTTTGTTTTGCTCAATTCTGGTTTTCTTTTTAGGTTGAGATTTGTTTGCAGAAAGTATAGTTGGAGCCTCACGTGGCGCTAGTTATTTCAGCTGGAGTTTCCCACTTTGGGGAACTGAAATGTCTTAAGTCAATCCAAAAAAAGGAGTTTACTTCCTTAAGGGAAGTAAATGGATTTGTTTTGTTTCTTTACCCCAGCCCACTCCCACCTCCCAACACACAGCATTATTTTATTGTGCCAAGTCATTGTCTAAATTTAAAATAGATAAACAAGTCCTAAGAGGTAACTGACCTTAACCCTGAGCAAGGACGCGGGAGTCCAGAAGGACAGCCACTGGCAGATGAGAGGAAGTACGTGAGGGGGCAAGTTTATATAAACAAACTGAAAAATTGAAACTAAAAGGAAACAAATTTCAAATCTTTTGTAAACCTTTCCAACAAGTAAAATAGCTCCGGTCCATAGCTCATCATCGTTTTAGCCTCTGAAAAGCTTAGACGTCAACCATTAAATTTTTTTCAAAATCTATTATACAAGGGACTTTGGAACCACCAGCCACTCGTGGGAGAAAGAAGAGACGTTTTACTGCCATCAAGAGTTACAGTCGCAGAAACCCACAGAAGCATTTCGACCCTGTCCTATGGGGTCCCTGTGAATTGGAATAGACATTGCCAGGGGGAGTGATCTATACCAATCGCCCCTGAAGGTATAATAGGTAGAATGAGGCAGGGAAAGCCATTTTGTCTCACGGTTTTTAGTGAGTGAAACTGGAAAATATGGGATAGCGCATAAAGAAACTCCACGCTGGCTTCACGTAAGATGGAACTTCAAAAAGTTCATGGACTGGTGCTCAGCTGTCAGATAGAATAGCACCTGGGGTCTTAAGGGCTTCTTTGCAAACAAGCAGCATCTAAGTGAAATGTCAGCTGAGTCCACAGAGAAGATGCACACCACCACAAGTGATCCAAGGATTGTAATCCTCACCCGAAGGAGAGAATATCAGTGCTCAAATTGGGAGCCTCTGGTCTGCAAAATGCTATGGACGACAGTGGGAAATTACTGTTTTTCTACAATGCAATCCTAGTCTTGATCAACAATAATATGCCAGACCTTCTGAAAAATGAACAAACATATTACGTACAACATAAGACCTAAAACAAGAAGCTAAGAATTTCATAAGGGTAAAGTAATGGAGTCTAACCTTTTTTAATGCAGCATTCAAATTGGCATTAACAGCAACTCACACAATCCTCCCAGTTTTTTGCTTTGTATTTATCTAATCTCTCACTTCCTCATGAGAATATAATGTAGAACTGCTAACTACTGAGCAGCATATTCAGAAAAAAATCACGTTATAAACACTGAGAATACATTTCTAATTTATTTTTCTAGATATTATGGAAAGATTAAAAATAGAGGTAAAAGTGCTTTCCTCATACCGTAATAACTATTGTTATAAAATGTTGCTATTGTGCCAGAAGGCCTTATGTGTTTCCTTTATTATAGAAGGAAAAGCAGGGAAGTGGGATAAACCCCTTTCACTCACCTCCCTACCAAAGGTGGTGGGAGGGGGACTCATTTGTCAGGGGCTGAGTGGAGTGCAGAACATTGCAGAACAAAAATGAATTCATCAGGGGCCACTTGATCCATGGTTTCCAAATATCAGCATGTCAATTATCTAACCTAGATTATTCTGTAATTCTTAAAATGAGAGTCCAGAAAACAAACTCTTTTGACACTAAATGCATTGATAAATCTCATGTTCTGAGCAGTGAACATATGGAGAAATAGAACAGTTTATTGACAGTGGACAGATAGAAAAAAACAATTTCTAAGATTCCTTCCCCCAGAGAATCTGACTCAAGATATAGTATCTAGAACTCAAAAATCTAAACTTTCGTCTCCCCCATGTGAAGGTGACTTAAATCATCTTTATGCGAACCAGAGACTTGCTGCTTTGTAACTCAGAGTGTGGGAGCATAAAGACCCAGACCTCGATCTTGCTTTATGAATGTCATCCAATAGCTAGTCCTCCCAGGCCTGTAGCCATCCAGGGGGTTTGTTTTCTCTCTGCCTGGATGAGGATCCATCTAGCCAATGCTGCAAGGTCATATTAAAAATTTAATCTTCAAAGACACATATTTTGATTGGATGGTGCATGACCAAGGAGAACTTAAGATTGTAGACATTAGGAGGAATGTTCCAGTACCTCATGCTGCCAAGGAAGCCTACTTCCACAACTGAGCCAGAGTTCCTATCACCTAAGTACCATAAGAATTTAACGGTATAAATGCTTGTTATTGTGTGACCTGTATGAAATAAAGTGGATTCAAGGCTTTCATTCAAAGGAGGTTTTATTAAATTTGCACCATAATTAGACAAAAGGAAGAAGTGGGATGAGTGATGACGTAACATTGTGGAGATGCTAATCAATGCCACAAATCAAAGTGTGTATATATTGCTGAGTGAAAACCAATTTGCTCAGTAAACTTTCACCCAAATCACAATAAAAAGTTTCTTTTAAAAATGGCTGGGGTGGTGGGGGGTGGAATGGCCAGAGGATATGAACAGACACTTCACCAAAAAGGATATTCAAGTAGAGCCAACGAGCACATGAAAAGAAGCACACAGCAGCCGCCATTAGCCTCATGCTGCCACTGAACTAACTATGCAGTCATACTGACCCGTCTAACGTTCCTAGGCTGTAAATGCTTATGGAAGCAGATAGTCTTTCCTTTCTCTCTCAAAGAGGCTGTTGGGTTTGAACCATTCACCTCTTGGTTAGTAGTCCTATACTTATCCACCAGTGCCATTAGTGATGCAAATCAAAGCTACTAAGAGACACATCACTTCACCACTCAAATGGATACTTTTTTTATAGGAGAATTTTTATTTCAATAACAATTGCTTTTTTCTCAATTGTTTTTCCTGATTTAATTCTTGGTGTTGTGGTATAGAGGATAAATAAGAGAAAGATACATACAACTGACCATATGGTGAATATGAGGCTTGCTCTTAATTTTCAGAGCTAAATTTTAAAGCTTTTGATATTTATATTCTCTTTGGGAAAAACAATTTTCTTCTGAATCTCCAGCCCTGTTAACTATTTTCAGTTTAGCTTAATTAGCTTGGACATTTTTCTTCTTCAAAACAGTGGATTGTATTGTTCAGTGAGCATTCTTTGCTCTTTATTCAAAGGGACGACGGAAGCAGATTTGTACTGAGCTTTTCCTAAACTAAATTTGTTCTTGGACATTTTTGTTGGACTGTGAAAGATAAGGTTAGAAATGAGGATGGTGAAGAGGTGCTTTATGGTGAAAAAGACTGTTTTAAGTTCATTCCGCCCTTAGTCTGGAAATGTTTCTGGAATGCTTTCTATAGAGCAGTTTCCTCAAATCCCATTGTGAGCTTTTTAGGTTTTAATGCCAGTGATACTTATTTGTTTATGCTCAGTTCTTTTTCAAGTTTGATTCTGTGCCCCTTTTCCCAATAGTAAAGGAATGTGTGGGGGGTGGTGAGGGTGGGGCTTATTGTCAAGTAATTATGGTACAAATTTAATAAAACCTCCTTTGAATGAAGACCTTGAATCCACTATTATTTCATATACGGTACACAATTACAAGCATTAATACCGTTAAATATCTATGGTACTTAAGTGATAGGAACTCTGGTTCAGTTGTGGAAGTAGGTTTCCTTGGCAACATGAGATACTGGAACATTCCTTCTAATGTCTACAATCTTAAGTTCTCCTTGGTCATGCACCATCCAATCAAAATATGTGTCTTTGAAGATTAAATTTTTAATATGACCTTGCAGCATTGGCTAGATGGATCCTCAACCAGGCAGAGAGAAAACAACCCCCCTGGATGGCTACAGGCCTGGGAGGACTAGCTATTGGATGACATTCATAAAGCGAGATCGAGGTCTGGGTCTTTATGCTCCCACACTCTCAGTTACAAAGCAGCAAGTCACTGGTTTGCACACAAATGACTTATATCCCCATCATATGAGGGACTGGCCTTCATGGCAATGATTTAAAAATTGAAAATAGCAAATGTTGGCCATGATGTGAGGGGGTATTAGAACTTTTAGCCATTGCTGATGGGTATATAAAATGGTACAATCGTTGGTATTGATATGACAATTCTTCAAAAATCTTAAAGGCCTAGCAAATCCACTCTTGGGTATATAAACTAAGGACCTGAAAGTAGCGATATGAACACTTATTTTCATTTCAGCATTGTTCACAACAACAACAAAGCGGAGACGACCTCCCTGATAGTGAATGGATAAGTCCAGCAGGTCCATAGAATGCAATACCCAGCCATAATGGTAAATGATGTCCTGATATGGACTACAACAAGGATGAACTGCAAAGACAGTATGCTAAGTGAAGTAAATAATTCACAAAAGGATAAATACTGTGTGACTTGAGTTATGAAATGCTAAGAACATGTAAGTATAATTATCTAGGGTGGAAGGAGGGGGGGGAGAGATGAAATCAGTTTTGAAAATTAGCTAACCATTTGTTTTAGTCCATGTTGACTAGAGAAACAAATTCAGACACTCCTGTGTGTATAAGAAAGAGCTTTATATGAAATGAACCATTGTATATTGAGAAAACATCCCAGCCCAGTCCAGACAAGTCCATAAGTCTGAGATGAAGTCCACGATAGAGGGGATAAAGTCCACAATAAAGGGAATGAAATCCATACACCAAAGGGAAATACAATATCTAATGGATGAGGAAGCAAAACACAAGATCACGACCTCACCAGCAGATTAGAGAATCATACCAGTGACCTTGAGAACATTCAGGCTGGACTTCATCTCCTCTATCATTGCATGCTTATTCTGTTTCCTACCTCATATCTTGTATTTCCAGGCAGCATTGTGAAGACTTCTTTTTTGTGGCAGATCAGTGTCTGATTCTTCTATGAGCATCATTAGGTTTATGACTTCCTTCGCTGTTGTGTTTTTTTCTTGTTGTTTTCTTGCTCAAGGTGTTGAAAAATATTGCTGCTTGCGTGTCATTTTAGAACTGGGTACCATGTTTTTGGAGACCAAGGGGCTCCTATCTCTGTGTGACTGAAAAGAATGTTTTTGAGGACTCCCTGTGGGTTGGACTGCTATGTAAGCACGGTGCTGCACTGACTCAGTGATAACTAACAGAGTGGGGCCTTGGAATCTGGGCTGAGGCTGGAGACTGTAGGTTTGCCACTGGCTGGCTTGCGGTGGGAATGCAGCACGGGCATGGGTCTTGTCTGGACTGTCTGACCACAATTTGCAGCTTTTTTTTTTTTTTTTGGAATCATATCAATAAAACTTTATTTGCAAAATCACCATAGTGAAAATATCTTACCACTACTCAAAACTGCCCCTTCCCTGCCCCAGTAAGAAAACTAGACTAATATTGGTGCATCTTCAAGGTTTTTTTAGGCTGGCATCTTCCTTTTAGATAGCTGTATTTTTTTTTCTTTTTTTAACATTTTATTAGGGGCTCATACAACTGTTATCCCAATCCATACACACATCAATTGTGTAAAGCGCATTTGTACATCGTTTCTCAAAACAT
>NW_022103906.1:2071007-2089978 GCF_000313985.2 Echinops telfairi
CGGGGTGTCGAACGGATCACTGAAGACAAATGGGTGCATAAGCAAATGTGGTGAAGAAAGCTGATGGTGCCCGGCTATCAAAAAGTATAGCGTCCGGGGTCTTAAATTTGCAGCTTTTTAAAGACTCTGTGGATCCCAGAACTGGTAGAGCCAGTTTTTGGCTTGGGCTGTTAGCTATCACTACCTGTTCATTTCCGGCCCCCCCAATCCCACCCCTTTTGTTATGTTAAAGTACTAAGCTGTGCTCTGGAGATTAGAATTGCTATGATAAAGTTATGCTAAAGGACAGAGTTCTGTCTGTTCAAAGTT
Source organism: Echinops telfairi (assembly GCF_000313985.2). Classification (NCBI taxonomy): domain Eukaryota; kingdom Metazoa; phylum Chordata; class Mammalia; order Afrosoricida; family Tenrecidae; genus Echinops; species Echinops telfairi. The sequence goes on from NW_022103906.1 coordinate 2,071,317, forward strand.
ACACAAAGGACCATAGCCTGGAACTGAAAGCATTTTTTGTTTGCTTGGCTTTTTAAAAAATTTCCCCCCCTCTTTTTATAATGGACTTGTAGGTGCTCTGGTGTCAGTGCTGTGGCATGCTGTGCCCCAGGGAAGGGGACTGGAATAGCAGAGTGGGTTTGGGGAAGGAGACTGAATTAGCATAGTGGGTTTGGAGCTGACTAGAACGGAATTCTCCCCTGGCTGCACACCGGTGTCACTCCCATCACTATCCTGCGTAGCCTGCCAGTTGTGCTCTGGGGAACTGTATTCCATAACCGGTAAATATCCCAGTGACTCTTCAATTGCTGCAAATTATTATCTAATTATCTATCCTTACCCATGCTGACTGACGTGAAGCTGGGGAGAGGGGGAAATGGGGTGGCTGATGTAGTCACTCCATTCCTGGACTGTAGGAGCAGGTAGGATAGCAGAGAGGGGTACTCTGGTGCAAGGTCCTGTGGCTAGTTTTCAGAGGCTCTCCATGAGCACTGGATTATGACCACTTTTAGACAGCAGACTGGGGAAATTACTGCTCACTGCAGGTCTCATATGTTGGGTGCAGGAAGGGATAGCAGACACCATCCTGCTGGACCTTGCAAGGGTTTAGTGGAGCTCATGGATAGACGCAGTGAGCTTAGAGTGTTCCAGCAAGTTCTTGAGTTGTTTCATGGGTGAAAATCACAGGGGGAGGTCTGAACCAGACTTTAGTATACTGAATGTTTTTAGAACCCAGCTTCCCAGTATTGGCCTCCTTACCTCTTACTTTTCTGGACTAGCACCAGGAGCACCAGGTGGGTGATTCTACCTGGATGCTATCTTGACTCCGATCTCCTAGGTCTCCACAGGGGCAGTTTTATTCTGTCTCAATGGCAGTGAGTTTTTAGAGTCATAGTCTTTATTAGTCCCACCAAAACTGAACACCAAACTCACTGCCATTAAGTCAATGCTGACTTAATGTTTGGGTTTCTAAGACTGTAACTGTTTAGGGGAGTAGAAAGCCCAGTCTTTCTCTCAAGGTGTTGTTGGTGTTTTAAAATTGCTGATCATGCAAATCACAGTCATAAGCACTGCCCCAGGGCACCTTACTTTTCTTGATGAGCTTGGTAAGAAGGTTGGGGATGACAGCATAAAAGAAGAGCCAGCAGTGGAGTGTTTACTTTATACCTTGAGATTCCTGTGTATTGAACCTCCTGGATCCACAAGACGACTGTGGAACCAAAGGAGTGGGTGAGAGAGGAACAGCAGCAGCAGCAGAACCAGAACAGAGCATGAGTCACAGCAGTGGAATCTCCAGCTCATAGAGCAAGGAAAGCTGAGTATTATGGGGAAGGTGGCTACTTGTGGAATGAGGTGCTTCTGAGTACTTAACTGGGGAGTTGAGTTTGCAGGCTGTTGAGCTAGAGCGGAGTGCCTTCAGGTTAAAGATATGGTAAACTGGCCTGCCCTTCAGGCATTTATTGGCAGCCCTAAAAGGTGTTTGTATCATTGCCAGAAGAGAGCAGAGGGCCCGCCAAAAGGCTGAGGGCCAGAGAGAGGCCTGCAGCATGGCATGGCAGAGAAGAAACTATCCTGACCAAGCAACAGTGTCCTGTGCATTTCTCACCAGAATTGTAACCTGTTAGCTTCCCTAATAAACCCTATGATTGTGTATATACATCCTGAATTCAATGTGTGGGCACTGCAATAAATTATCAATACTAGCTAAAAAGTAGAGGGTTGTGGGATACAGAGCAATACAAGTAGTGAGTGCTGTCGGAAACAGCAGGGATTGACCTTCCTCATGGTCAACATGCTGCCTGTAGTTTACAGAAGACCCATGAACAACACAGGTTTGATCTTTGTATGTCAATTTACATACAAAGGGATTACTTTTTGTGTGGATATTGTGGTGAATTGAACCATTACAAATATCACTTAAAGTGGCTGAATTCAACTCACTGAGCTTGCAGCTTAACTCTGGTGTAACTGACCTGGAAGTTAGAATCCCAACACATAACCACTACCTCAGCTGTGCAAATATGAAAGGGAAGAGACATTAAATGCCATTACCCTATTTCTAGTTCAAATTGGATATTCATTAGATAATCTAACTTGTAGAAGATTTTGTTGTGGCAGAGGTTTTGTTAGTTTTTGAAGAACTAAAATATGATAAATCACTTCAACATAAAATTAAATTGAGCATAATTTAATCTGATTCAGAATTCATTGCAATGTCTCAAATCCATGATTATAAACAGCAATAAATGAAATTATAGAACGCTGATCCATGAGGAGAATCACTTATCACTATATTTTAAATTTGCTTGTGTTAATTTCAGCTGAATGCTGGATGAACTAGCTATGTCACAAATTACAGCTCCAGTCATATGGATTTTTACTCGAAGCAACAAATTATACTAGAAAAACAAGGAGCAATTTCTGTGTTCTCACGAGTGCATGATTTAAACTGTAAAGGGCCCATTCAGAGCATATATTGCCTCACATCCATCATGTTAAAACAATTTCTCTACAAAAAATGAAAAGAAAAATAGCAGCAGGAACAAGTTAGTTATTGTAAGGGGATGAATTGTGCCAATCCCCACCGCCCAAATTATGTGCTACAAATCCTAATCTCTATGCCAGTGGGAATGGGTTCTTTGGTATGTTAATAAGGCATGTCTGGTGTATAGTTTGTAGATGTCTAGCCTCTTAAACTTTGAAAAAAATAATTTGTTAAAGCCATCCACTTGCAATATTTCTGGTGTATCTAGTTTAGGTAACTAACAGTTACAGGAAACCATCTCACTGTCACTGATTCAGTGGTGGGGAGTGCGTTACTCATTGGGCTGCTAACCATGAGGCCAGCAATTTGAAATGACCAGTTCCTCCAAGAGAGAAAAACAAGGCTTTCTTTTTACTAACGTAAAGAGTTGGTACCTTGGAAACCCATAGGGGCAATTCTACCATCCTGTAGAGTTGCTATGAGTCAGCAGTTACAGAGACTTTGTGGAAAGTTTGTGGGAAATGGAATTAACAGATAAACATTTAAACTGTAAACTGTTGGACAACTCTTTAAGGGCACATGAGACCCCAAATTGAAAATATAATTTAGAGAGAAAATTTATTAAATCTTAAACAGTAAAACAATACAAAGACTAAAACACACCATCAGGATGAGGGAGACAGGCTCCTGATATGGCATCCAAGAGTCTGCAAAGATTTGAATAGTTAAAAAGGAAAGAGTGGCCATGAACCATCCATCACCTCCCTTTTTTACACCTCACAAAAGCCACCTTGGAAGAGAAGACCTCACAATGTCTGGTGTCACTCCTTCAAGAAGGGGTAAATGGGTAAAGACCATCCACTTGAGGCTATACAACATCAAGACAAGGCTGGGACAAATCAATGGGCCCCTCACAGGAATGGAAAGAGAACCTTGCTGGAAAATCAAGCCAAGACCAGGGGAGGGGCACATCTACATTTTGGGGGAGACACTGATAGTTCAGTTGGTGAATATGGTGGGTGATTGAGAAGAATTAACCTCACACTGGGACGGGATGCTAAACATTGATTGTAGGGAACTTAGGGGGCTAATGGACAAGATTTTGTTCCTGGGTAGACACTAGGAATATGCTTCTATCCCACCCTCAGTGAATCACACCATGGGCTAAGCACCATGATTACCTTAGATGCTGACCTCGCAGGCAGCATGGTATAATCCAGGGGCTACACCAGAAGGATTTAACATAGAGTCCAGTTAAAGGAATTGAGCCCTGCCTCAAAGATGCCTGCACCCTTGGACTCAGGACTGGGGTACTTGGATGGGAGAGGAAGCGGAGAGTGGCTGCCCCGGGGCTATGGAAGTGGTAGTCACTGGACCTTAGTGGCTTGGTGGAAGTCCCATGGAAAGGTACCCAGAATCACCATATACTTAGCACCTTGATGTTTCCCTCAGAATTATAAGACAGGTTTTGGTCTGTTGGGCAGGGATCTGCACTTGGAAAAACTGATCCAGGAAGTTTACCCCATTCTTAAGGTAAACAGAGCACAATGGAATGGGAAATGAAGCTGTGTAGGGCAACAGCTTAATATGGCTCAAGGTGGAACAGTAATCACATAGACTCATCTTACCGACAGTGTCCGGAGTTCTGTGGCATTGGAAAAAGTGATGATGGTATCAGTGCAATTGCCTGATACCCAGGGGATGATTGACAATGTTTTACTTTATTGTTTCTATGAGTTTTTGTTTTTCCTGCCTTTAGTTTGTTTTTTGTTTGCTGGTTGATTTGTTGCTGCTGTTGGTGTAGCTGTTTTTATGGGGTTTGATTTTGTCATAATATGACTGCCAAAGTAAAGTTGAGTTGCCCAGATCCCATGGATTCTGGGCTCCCACTTAACTCTAGCCCCAATTCAAGAACAGTTAGTTCTGACAACATAGCCCTGCTCAACACACACATTCATGAATTGCTCATTGAAGATAAGGGTGCTACAGCAAAGTGTAGTGAAAAGAGCAGATGGTGCCTGACTATCAATCAGAATAGTGTCTGGGGTCTTAAGAGCTTGTACTCAAACAAGCAGCCATCTGAGGAATCAACTAGGTCCACATGGAACCCATAGATGACAATAACAAAATTAAAATGATGAAGGGAAAAGTATCAGAGCCTAAATTGTGAACAGCCAATTTGTTGAAGGCTATGGAGGACAGTGGGAGCCCAAAACCCATCTGTAAAGTAGCTAGTCAGATTAAACTGCTGGCAGATCCCTTCTAGGCCCAGGCAAGTGTCTGGAACAGCTCTACTATCAAACAGAGAGCATTATAATCTTGATTATGCTGGATTGAACATGATACATCAGTTGACCTCCCTTTTGACTCAACCCGAATTTGTTCTACATGCAAATATTTTTTCCTTGTTCCATGACAAAACTTTCGTCCCTGACTTTTAAAATATTGATGGTGGTCTTTTCTTTCTTATTCATTATTTGTATTTTCATATTTATATTATTATTTTATCCTTATCACTTTATTTAGTTTTTGTTTTTATTGTTTCTCTTGGGTTTTCCAGTTTGTGAAACACAGGAGGAGTAGATGCATAGAGATCGTAATTGATGCAAGGGTCTGTAAGGGATGTAGGGATGGGGGTGGGGGGAGAGAGGGAGGGTAAGGTGATTTGGGGGAGCAAACAATGTATGTGGGAGGGAGGAGGGAGCACTAGAACTGATTTTGATGATACAACTCATTTTAAAAGCAAATTAACCATAAAAAAGATAATCTCTAAATTGATTGGGATAGATTGTAAAATTCTTCTTGATATGATTGAAATATTGAATTGTATATGTGGATTCTGTGCCAATAAAACTGTAAAATAAAAAGCGGAAATAGGAGGGCACAGGAAACTGCCCAAAGCAGGGTGGATGGCAGACCCAATACATCAGTTTCAGGTGGGGCTACAGAAGCAGGCATGGATCGTGCTGTGGGCACTTACATTACTGATGTGAGCACTTACATTGCGTTGGACTGAAGAGCTTACACAGCATTGGTTCAGGGGCCCCCTACCTAGGCTGTCAGGAAGTGACTTAAGACCAGAAGACTTTACACTTTAATTTTCATTAAACACACACCCACTTGGGTCCTTGAGGGTTATGGCCTACAGCAATTTAGTCTCTTAATGTTACTCTGCCTGAGGGCAAAGCGATTTAGGCTGCCCCTTAATGGTCAGAAGGAATACAATGAAAGTTGAATTAGCTTGGAGATTCATAAATGGCTTTTGGGTTACCACTGTAAACAGCTTTCTGAAAACGCAGAACTTTAAACCCTAATACACAACATAAACTCCATTGAAGGCCAAGACTTTTTTGTAATTGATGCTATAGGTCATTTAGTCTACCCCTGCCCCCTCCCCTCCCCCAAAAAAGGACAAGAAAGACAAGGCTTTCTACTCCTGTGGTAGTCTTGAAAACGCAGAAGCATTTCTGCCCTGTCCTATACACTGCCCTGAGCCGGAATCAACTCAATAGCAGTGAGTTTGGTTTTGTTTGGGGGGTAGTTTTTTGTTTGGGGTGGGAGGCAGAACTAAGGGTTCCTAGAAGTTTAACAATATCAATGGTCTTTTTTACATTAACTGAAATAAAATGGTGCTTTATTATATATATTTTTAAATAGGGGAAAAAAAGAAACCAACCTATCAAAAATGTAGGGTGGATGTCTAATGATTTCTCACAGAAACGCTTCATTCTGAAACTACCATGATTAGAGCAGAGAAATAAGCAGAAGCGCTGTCCTGGCGAAGTTTCCTGGAGCATTTTTTCCGGGGAAAGCTTTGGCTAACTTCTGACTTCGAACACGCAGATGTCCTCATTCTTCAGCACTCCGAAGAAGGAAACACGTACCACGCCGTCATCAGGCTTCTGCAGCGGGATGCCTCGGCTCTTGCTTCACAGCACTGGAAGAATTCACTCGGCAGAAGCTCTTCGGTAATCCAAGTGCCTTTTATGAGGGAAAGGGGAGTTTCCGGTATTACAGTCTCTAGTACATGCTATTTCTGGAAAGCACGTAAGGTCTTGCGGAAACCGAGTGGGAGTTCACGACTGGACATGAAAAACCACGTGGACAGAATACAGGCGTGAGAAGTCACGCCTCTGGAACCCCAAAGGCCACGAGAGCTAGCAGCCGGGAGCGGTTAGGCTGGCGCAATTCCCACCATCCGATTGGAGAGCACACCTTCGAGGGGCCTCCCGGCAGCTGGCTTTTCTCCTCCCCCTGGGAAGGGCCCGCTGGGTGTACTGGCTGACCTTATTGGCTGAGTTTAAGCACACCTGTGTGATGTCAGGTTTAGCTTCACGTGTGCCTAAATGACTATCCATTCGACACTACAGGGGTAGGAAGGAAATCAGGCACACTAATTAGACACCTATAGGAAATCCAAGCAGCATGCCCAGACTAATTTTCGTGTAGCACAGGCATTCGAGAAGACCCCCCCACTTGGTCCCTAATTTATAGACCTGTCATCCTCCTGAGCATCCCCCAAAACTGTTGTCATGATCTTTGCTCGTCTGCTAAGCAGCTTGGACTACTTCCTCTTGGTAGCCACTGACGTGCTTGTCTTCAGGACTGTCATAGTAAATCTTCAAAGAAATGGGTCAGCATTTTGAGCCCATTACTTGTTCAAAATTCCCATTCAGAGCTGATCTGGGTGCCAGTTTTGGCCACCATTGAACAGAAAGTTTCCTCACCTTCTGTCAGGATTGTGTACGCTGAACCAGTTGAGATGTCTACAGTGTTGGCTACTGTTTTTGCATGAACAGGCTGGTGTCCTTGAAAACTAATGTGGATAATACATTACTGCTGCTCCATTTTCAACACTCCCTTCTTAAAATGAGTTTCCATTAATAAACTGGATTTCCATTGTCCCCATAAACTTTTCATGAAGCAGATATGAATTTCATCATTCTTGTCAGCCAAACTGAATTTGATGTTTGTTTTTGCTTCAAGTTTAGCAGAATTCACGGTGTTCTGATAGGGACTATTTTCAAATCAATGTTATATCCTTTTTAGTGCCTCACACTACAGCCTGTTTAAACATGTTATTACAAGTTACTATGAGTTCATTTTGCTGCAAATTTTTTGGAAAAACCTAGTTTTTCATATGAATTTTTATCCTGAACACTTCTTATATCACACTTTCTAAACCACTTTTGGATTATTTTGGCCACCACAAAAAGGTTACTACAAAATTAAGAAAAAGAACCTCAAACAATTTATCACTTCAGTGTATACTAAATGGTGCCCTGCTTACTGGTCTCTTAATCGGTTCAATCAAGTATCAATTTAATTATATGATAAAATCAGAAAAGTACGGAGCTAAAAGGCTAACAGTACGCCAAGGACAAAAGATGACAAACGTTTCCCTGGCCGGTGACAAGGGCCAGAAAATCACCATATGGAAATTAGCGATGCCAGTCCACGAGTCAGAAAGTGAGATGCTGAGTCTGTAGCGCAGAATTCCCCTTGTACTCTGCAGCAATTTCAAAAGTAGAATGAGAAGAGTGTTGAGGGAAAACAGCCTGGAGGTGTCACTCACTCCACTTGAAAGACAAATGAAATCATCGATGTTGAAAAAAATTTAGAAGCGGTTTATGTATGAAATTGCCAGTGGAGATGAGTGGGCAGCAGCAGAGGCCTCTGTTTAGGAAAGACTATTGCAAGGTAAAATGGGGTGGAGATCCTAGGAACGAAGGGGGCATCACATTAACATCTAATTAAGGGGAAAAAAGGTCAAGGAAGAAGAGCGCGGAAAGGGGTTCCCAGGTTGACAAGGCTAAAGCCATCAAGCCATCATGATACTGAAGGGGCGTGAAGTATGGACTGTCTATTTCCATTCTCTTAACAATAAAGCAAATAGGAAGGCTTTCCGGTAATAGCACTAGTAATGAGGTAACAGAAGAAAAAGTCAGAATCAGAAACAAATTGATTAGGGTACCCTGGTAGATAATTTTATGTCAACCTGAAGATGCATGAAAGTGTAAGGGTGGAATCCAACCTCTCCGCCAGGTCACAGCCTGATGAATGCCTCTTTGGGGGAATAGCCTTCTTTTAAGATTGACAGCTTGCATTCTATCCCAACACTGTCATAATCTTCAAGTTGACATAAAGTCATATAACTACTACAGACAACCATGGTTAATTTGGCACTTGTACACAACTTTAAAAAAATCATTTTACTGGGGGCTATTACAGCTGTGCCAAGCATATTTGTACCTGTTGCCATCATTTCCAAAACATTTTCTACTTGAGCCCTTGGTATCAGCTCATTTTTCCTCCCTACCTCATGAACCCTTGACAATTCATAATTTTTTTTTCATGTCTTAGGCAGACTGCTGTGTCCTTTCACCCACTTTTCTGGGTAAAGGAAGGGGTTATATGTCCAGCATTGTGACCAGTTCCCCCATTCTCCCCTCACCTTCCCCTTCCCCTCCTGGTCTTGCTACTGTCATTATTGGTCCTGAGGGAGTTATCTGTCTTGGATTCCCTGTGTACACAACTTATAACCAAATACAATCTTCAGACATTAATGAAATCATACTTGCACCTAACATTGTAAAGCTCACACACATAAAAATGAAAACACACTGACCCTATTTGTATCGAGTACAGGGGTGCTCACACTTTTTCAGTATGTGAGCTACTTATAAAATGATCAAGTCAAAATTATCTACCAACTACAAAAATGCAAAACATTTATTTTTATTACATTTATTCATAAATGGCATGAGAATTCCTTATATGTACAGTATGTTTATGTACCTTGCATAACCAAGAGTCCTTATTGCACAACAAAACACAATTAACTCTGCACGTTTTTTTGTCATGACCTGAGTTTACCCTGATGACTTGCACTGAATGGAATGAGTTGGGGATGCATAGTCCAGACAGTAGCTGCTGACAGCCAGCCTCAAGCACACTTCCAAATGATCATCAGTCATGGTGGAATGGTACTTGGACTTCATGATCTTTATGTGGGAAAAGGCTGCCTCACATAAATAAGTAAAACCAAATAATGCAGTCAAGGAGGTAGCACGTTTTCTCATGTTTGGGTCCTTTCCCTCGGCGAGTAAGTTCCAGAACTGTTCATGCACTCTGGATTTCAGCTGAATGTCGGCTTGTAGTGTCAAAATCTCCCATTCCATATGAAAGTGATACGGTTTTGTCTTCTTACTTGGCCAAGTTCCCCCACTCACTTTAATACCCTTTCTTATGTTTAAGAGGGGTAAAAAAGGTCTAAAAATTGGCGATAACTTAGCTTGTCAGTTTTGCTGCACTTAGAGCAGTTGTTTGGGCATACATTTGACACCTAAGATTGCATCTGATTGGCTGCACAGTATATCAATTAAGTGACAGGATTTTAATGCCATGTGATCTACCCACACTACATTTGCAATCGACTTGTAGATTGGGATCGATGTATTGAACACCCTGATATTATAAATTAACAAGAGGAAAATATTTGATGTATAAATGGGGATACTGGGGAAAAAAGGCGGGGTTTTTTCCCAAGCTTTGTATTTAATTTTTTTTTATTTTTATAAAGCAACCTATCACTTTTAAAGTGCTCTCCATTACACTTTATGCATTTGTCAAATCTGTGATTCCATTCTTGGAAACATTTTTCAAACTCATCTGTTTGGATAGCTGACAGTACCTCCCTGATTTTTCTTCACCTCTTCTATGTCATCAAATTGCTGTCCTTTCATTTGTGGAAACAAAGAGAAGTCGCAGGGAGTGAGGTAAGGTAAGGTGTGCCAGGCAAGAGAGGCAGGCTGTTTTTGCCAAAAACTGGTGCACTGAGATGGTTGCATAAGCACATGCATTGTCATGGCGTCAAAACCAGTGTCCTGTCTGCCACAAGTCAGGGCCTTTTTCCCCCCACACACTTATGCAATCTTTTCAGAACCTCTACATAGAACACTTGATTAACAGTCTGACCTGATAGAATGAATGCCAAATGCATGCGTCAACATTTCCGTCATTTTGGTTAGGTGACAGACGTCCAAAATGAGGTGTATCATCAATCAACGCTTTACCTCTTTGAAACGTGGAAACCATATAACTTGAGTACTGTCCATAGTACTGTCCTTGTAAGCTATGTTAAACATCACAAGTTTCTGCAGCATTTTTCCCAAGCAGGAAACAAAATTCCACAGCCACGTGTTGTTTGCTTAAATTTGCCATCACAAAAAACAAGGTTCTGGCAAAACTTTTACAAAAAAGTTCACTATGACCAGAGAAAGCCATCCCAGGCAATGCCAATGGGTGCATCAACTCAGAGGAGTTGCTCGATGCTTTCCTAGTGGGAAAAATGCATACTATGAAAACTCTGCCCAGCTTTTGGGGGAGGGGGGGATTTTGGGGGGTAGCCCCTTGTATATATAAAGAGGAAATACTGACAGCTACAGGCCTCACCTTGGCAATGTATTACATATCCATAACTGATACCTAGACTACCTTTCTCCACTAACCATTCTGTATTTCCTGTCTTCAGCCCGCACCTCAGCTGGGTTGTGGTTGTCTGGTGGGATAAACCAGACCTTCATTTTTGTGTGCTTTGGGACATTGGTAGTCATGTCAGGAGTGAGTTGCTGTAGGTTTACCATTTATTTTAATCACAAACTAGTACTAAGAAAACCTAACGAATCGCTGGATTCCAACATACTCTTATTTACCTCTATTATTCAGCAACCATCCAATCTCCCCTTGGTAATAAGGATCAATATCAATCACACCACACAATACAGAACACATTTATTTACCTGTTGTTCCGGGGAGCAGAGGAGCCCAAAATGGTCAGGGGCGATTCGTAGCTGCCAATTCAATGGACTCATCAGCACCGTTTCTAGTTGAGAGCATTTCTGCCTTTGGAACTAGGGCCTCTAGACCTGAAGAGTATAGTCTCCAGACAGGAAACAAAACTTCTGTAAGTGGTACCATTCCCACTTAGAACCCTTGGTTCCAGGACTCAAGAATCCTGGCTATGGGAGGTAGAACATTGGATATTGGCTGCTGGTTTAGAGCATATACAGCCCCCTGGAGAACAATGCCCCAGACCTACAAGGTGTGGCCACCTAACTGGTGCAGTATTGGTGTCATTAGAAGGCCATTCCATCATTCTGTCAAGCCAGCTGCTTTAGGATGAGGAAGAACATGATACAACCCTTGGATTCCAGGGAATGGGGCCATGGCCGCTCTTCATTTGCTGTGAAGTGAGTTCCTTGATCTGAAGCAATGCTGTGTGGAATGCTATGCCGGTGCATAGGATTTCTGTAAGTCCACTGAATGGTAGTTTTGGCTTAAGTATTGCTCGCAGGGAAGGCAAATCTGTATCCAGATCAAGTGTCTATTCTTCTTATAAGGAGGACCATACTATGAACCTCCCTGTTTCAGCCCCTTTTCCTTCTTGCTTTCTGGGACTCTGCCACTGAACCTGAAAGCCCTGACATGTTTCCACTGACCTTAGATTCACACAACTCTGCCTCCACTGGCTTCTGATCTTCCTACACTCTGCATCATTGTATATGGCTGCGTGAGTCTGAAGAGGGACTTATCGACTAGTAACAGACTCATGGACTTGAGTTGGACTGAGCTGGGATGCCTTGTTCACATATAATTATTTCTTGATATAAAGCTCATTCTTAAACATAGATGAATATAACTGGATTTCCTTCTCTAGACAACCCAGCCTAACACCGATAACTTTATCAGGATGGAGAGACAAGGAAAACAACACTGATTTATTACCAAATGTTCCATTTGTACATCTTTCCAAAAGTATCTGTACTCTTAAAAATACCCAGATAACTAAGGCATTTCCAGGTAAGTTCAATTATCCAGGTTTTTACTCATTTCTGTTAAGTAAATTGAAACTCTCACAGCAACACTGCAGGACAGACTAGAACTGCTCTGTAAAACTCGAAGGAGCAAATCTTTATGGAAGCAAACTACTACATCTTTCTCCCATGGAACAGGGGTGGATTTGAACCACCAACCTTTCTGGTTAGAAGCCAAGTGCTTAACTAACTACTATATCCAGTTATTAAAGAAAGCTAATATTATTACCTTTTGTAATAAGTCATCATTCACTGGAAAGGAGATATACCCCCTAAGAGATGGTAATGATTTAAAAAGATACATAATAATGATTAAGTTAAAAAACATACTATTATCACTAATATATTTCTAAGCACTAGTATGTTTCTAAACTGGATGCTGAAGGGTAAGACCTTGTGGTTCCTTATTATACATACAGCCCCAGTCCTGAGCAAGCATGATTTATTCATAGAAAATCAGCATAAAACAACAGTTCAAATATGCAAAAGACACATCCTAAAACCTTAAGATGAAATTGATTTATTTATGAAAAGTTTACATGTATGGTTTGCATTTTAAAATAAGCTTTAAAATTCAAGAAAGGTGCGATATAAATGATTACTTAAAGCCATTGTAAGCATTCACCTTAAGAAGATGCCAATAAACATGCAAACTAATAATGAAATATGGTAAAAATAGTATTATGTTTTGAAACCTCAGCATTAAGGAAGAATTCTTGGAAACCACTTCCCTATTTAAAAAAGAAAAACTTCCTAAGGAATATAGGTAACTTTTTCCTCAGACAGTAAGTGATCTCATGTGTATACAGAATTCAAACAAAATCCACAAATCAAGACCTCAATCTCTCATTAACCTATGAGCATAAAGGAAATTTGCTTTGGTCAGTTCTCTCAAGGGAAAAAAGATTCCTTTCAAAGTACACCGAAACATCTTATATTCTATATTTTATAAAAATCACATTTTAATTAGAAGAAAATTCTTTTTACATTAATTAATCTTGGTTGTTAGAAAAAAATTTTTTTGATTTACATTTTATAATCCAATTTAAATTTGGCTTTGCCTTCAAATTTTGATAGCCAATTTTACAAAGGATATTTTGCCAACTGTGCATCATAAATGTTTTCTTCTCAGGTGAATTACAGGCACTTAACATTGCATATACAGCCATAACCGCAGCTGGTCACAGTATACAACACTCCCCCAAATTGGGAGAAATAGCCTTCCTGACTGCCTCACTTATTAACACCACTTCCAGAGTCTCAAATATACTGTGCCTCTAGACAGTCTAAGACAAATATAAGCCTAACCCTACCTCATGCTTTAAAATATATGCAGAAATCCTGAAATGGATTTAAGGAGACGGAAAGTTATAGTCTGTATGTCAAACTATTTACCTGAGGAAACAAGACTTGCAACTTAGCTATTAGATTAAAAATTGTAAACTTTCCTCTGTACTATGAAGAAAAAAACAAAACTAAAATAAAGTAACTTCCACAATTTCAAGGTTCTGATATAAACTGGAATTCGTACTTTAACACCACTTAAAAGAGGTTCTCCTTTGAAGGCTCGATCAAGTTCTATTAAAAATATAAATTTATTTATTTAAATACTATGTTACAATACAAGGTGTTTTGCCACCAGGCATATTCAGATATTCCACAGGAATGTTAAAGGGAACATCCATTTCAATGAAACAGCACACAAGTGCAAACTGAACAAGTCAAGGACAGTTTTGTTTTCAATTTTGTTTTAGGAGGGGATGCACAGTGTAACTAGAGGGTTTGTTTGTTTTTAAGCACAATTTTTAAAAAAGCCTTTTCTTTAAAACTACTTTTATCTGAGATATTTTGCACCACCTGCTTATAAAAGCTATATTGCTAAGGAGACACACATTACAAATTTACCTCTCTGGGATCCCACTGTCAAAGAAAATCAGCAAGTCTAGTGACAACTTAGAGATGGGACTCTGGAGACAGCGACAGAGAGACAGACAGACAAAATTACTACCCCTGGGTGATGCTCTCAAATTAACTACAAGTTATTCTTTTGCGGGAGAAAACAAAACCAACAAAGCAATGTCTAAGCCTAACATCAATCACAGCATCTCATTAAAAACAAACAAACACAACTTGGGTAAAGAGGCACTTCCAGTATTTTATATACAGTTTGAATTCTATAGTGAGAGAAAGCTAATGCTTTCCAAACAAAATTAAGAGTTTCGAGTTACTGAAATTTATCCATTATTTACATCATTCTTTAGTTAATCTGTAAACAAAGGAGAGTGAATATTTAGAAGAAAGAAAAGATCAACATTTAAAAGTTCAGGAGAAAGAAAAATAAAATCTCAAAATACTCCCTATCAATGTGCACGCTGCAGGCTATTCCTCCTTAGACAACACACGGGTACACATATATTTAAACAGTGACATTTTCACTCAAATAGAACTTTTGCTTTTCCAGTATTTGTTTACATATCTTAAGTTAATAAGGAAAACGTTAATTTGCTAAACTAAACAACATTCAATGTAACCTTTGGAAGATTCATTTAACCACCTGGGTATCAATTTTCTGACAACAGAGAAGAATAACATAACTGCTACATTCTTGCATTTCGTAGACTGCTCATGTATGTTGCATGCAAGAAAAAAGGTATGTGAATTCTAAAACAAGAACTACAACCAAAAACAGCACGAAAATAATTCAGTGGCAAATGCAAATATCATTACTATTATAGTACATCAAAAATTCACATCTCCAGTTCCAGCAACACATGAATTGTAAGAATTGGAAATGTTTACAATAAGGCAATCAAAAGTACAACGCCTGTATATATTCACTAGAAATCACAGTATGCCTGGATAGTTCAAAATTCAACATATGAAAATAAAAATTCAAAATTTTAATGTGAGAAACAGAAGGCTTAGCCACATACTAATTAAAACAAACAGCAAACTACGAATCTTGATAAAATGAAATACAAAGGTGCAATATTAGGCAAATTTTGGTTTGAAAATATATGGGAATAGTGGACTGATTCTTTCATATAGCCTTTCATTTCCACTATCATTCTAATTCTTCCCAATTATCCGTAAGATTGCCTTTGCTTTGTCGTCTAATACTGACGAGCTTCCCAGCTGACTTGATGCTCCATCTGGAGGTGTTTCCGGAGCTGGCCAGGGTAGTATACTTAGTGGAGCCTTTAGTGGCATCTTCCCAGCCTGGCCATGACAAATGGTCGCTCACGGTGTCGCCTGAATCAGCTGCTACATCTTCAACAGCAATTTTTGGAGGTTCCCAACCTTCAATCTGATCTGGTTTTTTCGGCTGTGTATTTTGTTTTAAAACCAAATTGTCCCAAAATCCAGATTTCTTCTCTGCCTTCAATTCTTCTTTTAATCGTAAATTAGTCCTATAGGAGAAGAAAGTGTTAGGTGTTGGTGAGCCAGCCCTATTTTACATAGAATATCATTTCTCAATACATAAGCAAAGACCTAATTTCTGACAAAAAAGCACTAATGTGTGTTTTTTGTTTCCCAAGGAAACATGGAAGGCGGTGCTCAGGCAAAAGGAAAGGAGACACACAGCAATCGAGGGTCGAGCTTAAGAAATAAAGCACCAGGAGGATGACTCCATTTACCAAACAGGTGTTCAATAGGGCTACTCATATGCACACTAATCTCAAGCTTTTAATAGGTAATTTGTTAAAACAAAAATTAAAATAGGTACACTCTCTCTTATAAAGAGGAAAGGAAGGCATAGTCAGCCTTTCCTCTATAGCCACAGGTTCTGTGTCTGCAGATTCAATAAACCACAGATGTAAAATATTGGGGGTGAGGGAGAAATTGAAGAGTCAAAGCAATTTCTCAAAAGCTAAGAGGGAGCTTAAACTGTGATACATATAGAATTTACACTGTATGAGTATTATAAATAATCTGGAGACAGTTTAAAGTATAAGAGAGCATGTATATAGGTTATACGCTAACACTATGTGATTTTATACTTGATTAAGAGGCTTGAGCATCTGTATAGCTTTCTATTTGGGGGGAGGGGGTGGCTGTCCTGGAACCAGTCCCAGGAGGATATCAAGAGATGACTCTATATGCTCATGAAAAAAAATCATCATGAACCACAAAAAGAACTGTATATAAATGTCATTATCCAGATCAATGGTTATCAACCCTGACCAGACATGAAAATCACCTGGGAAACTTTTCCTTTCTTTATTTTTTTTTCTTTTTAAATATACCAATGGCCAGGCCTTACCACCAAAGACTTTAGTTTAACTGGTTGAAGTAGGGTCAGGGTATGCGTTTCTTTGAAAGGCCCCTCAGAAGTTTCTACAATGCGGTCAGACTTGAGAAGCACTGACGCATTACAGATCATCCTGAATGCAGAAAGAAGTCTCTGTTGAACAAGAAACTGAGTGAATTCAGATGCTTTTAACCAAAATAAAGTCAAGGCCATACATACTTGCCTGGTAAAGGTAAAAAGCACTGTCCAGAAACAAAATCAGGTTCTTTCCCTGTAGGCTTTTCAAGATTCATCTAATTAAACTCTTCATATCACTGAGTAAATAAATATGCCTTCAATAGTAGCAACAGGTAGTCACTGAGTTTATATTCTTAAATTTAAATATGGTACTTAACAGTTCAAACTATTTATAAAACAAAGGAGTATGCCTGTTTACATATACTTAATTTTCTAAAATCTTTTACAGTTTACCAATCATTTTTTTTTGTACATTTTACTAGAGAAGATTGACCAAGAAACTCAACAGCAGCTTTAAGTTAACTTTTATTAAAACTATCATTTTTCACCTTCTTGAATGTTTTCACACATCTTAGGATATTATCGTTTTTTTCTTAAACAATTATGACTTACCCTTTAGACCTGGGAGATTTACATTTTTCAAGAAGATGTTGTTCATCATCCTTATTAAATAGAGAAGTCACTTCTTTCCAACCTCGAAAACTTGCTCCCTGGACCTATCATAATGTTAAAAAAGAATTCTGAAATCTGATGTAGTGAATAAGCAGTACTTTTCTAATCCTATAAGTATGAACTAAAACTTAGAAATTAGCACAGATTTCCTCTTACCTGGTTATACTTGCATATATTTTTAAACTTTCTCATTAACCACTAGTAATTGCGGTTGTTCAGGGTATTGCAGAAAAGTAGCCTCTCAGTGATGTGGACAGAAATACTTACACTTGTAGACTAATCAATAAACACATGTTACTTAAAACAGGTTGTGTCATCAGATAATGACCTACCTAAACCCATTGCCATCAAGTCCATTTTGACTCATAGTAATCCTAGATAAGGTTCCCAAACCTGTCTATCTTTATGAGATCAGATAGTTTCCTCTTTCTCCCTCAGAGAAGCTAGTGGATTTGAACTGCTGACCTAGAGATAAAAGTGAATGGTGACCCCATATACTTTCCGAGGCTGTACATTTTTCTGAAAGCAGAGAGTTTTATCTTTCTCCCATGGAGCAGCTGGTGCATTTAAGTGTGGACTTTGGGTTAACAGTCTAATGCTTACCAGCGCCACCAGGGCTCCTGAAGGAACTTCGAAGCCATACTACATCACTGCCTAACAATCCCACCTAAAGTGCCCTCTGAGAAAACATTTGCCTTACTATTTACAATTTGTGAGGACAATGCAGGATGTGACAGTGTTTCAATCCATCTATGTGCAAATCAGAGATGAACCGATGCCCAATAACAATGGAAATTTAGCTTACAAAGCCAAATGTTGACTTGTGGAAAACCATTAGGATACTTTTTGGGTAGCAGAAATACCCTCAAAGGGTATTATTTTATTATCCTATAAAACACTAACCATTGAGTATCTAGTTTAGCAAACCTGTTTCAGTTTTTCTCCCACCCATCATCCTTCTGCACCTCTCTCGGTCTACAAAGTATCAATTTCACATCCATACTTCCCTCTGAACCAGCTGTGTTATCTGTGGCTTCCCACATTAATGAGTAATTGAAACTTTGACAGACACTTAAAAAGGGGGGTGGGGGTGGGATTTTATATTGTGATATAACCATCATCAGTAAAGAAGAGAAAGTAGAGAGTTAAAGGTGCCAATTACCTCTTCTTTCATTGCAGGATAAAAAATTATGTTGTCTAAAATTAAAAGGCAGTTGGTTTTTTTTTGTTTGTTTGTTTTTATTAATCAATTTATTGGGGCTCATACAATTCATCACAATACATAGATCAATTGTGTAAAGCACATCTATACATTTGTTGCCCTCATCATTCCCAAAATTCT
>NW_022103906.1:2090236-2092325 GCF_000313985.2 Echinops telfairi
TCTGTCCTAGATTCCCTGCGCTTCCAATTCCCAGCAGTTTTTAAAAGAACTATTTTGTTTAGGCTAATTATCTGAATCAGAAAATATCTAGTACTGTTTATGAAATATCAACCCTAGAGTTTTTGTTTTTTGAATAATCATGAGCTCAGCTGAAAAAAAAGGCATTCTATTAGTTTTATTTATCTATTCATCTGTATAAAACTCACTGTCATCAAGCCAATTCCACTCTTAGAGACCCCATTGGACAGAACAGACATGACCATGTGGGTTTTCACAGAAGTACGAAGTGCTATCATGTGTATATGTCATATATATTTTAAAATATATATTCTATTAATAGCCTTAACATCATCTCATGATTTTAAAATTTAACAACTGCCCTACTGAAGCTTATTGTTTGTTTTAAATTCAGTTCTTCTGCAATACAATAGGAGCACAGTAAGTCAAGGCACCGGTTCTTTAGGTTTAACAGATTAAATTAAAAAAAAAAACATTTTATTGGGGCTTGTACAACTCATCGCAATCCACACATACATCCATTGTGTCAAGCACATTTATACATTTGCTGTCATCATTCTCAAAACATTTTGTTTCTACTTGAGCCCCTCATTTTTCCCCTCCCTCCTTCCCTCATTCACCCTTGATAATTTATAAATTGTTATTATTTTGTCACATCTTACACTGCCTGATGTCTCCCTTCACCCACTTTTCTGTTGTCCGTCCCCCAGGGAGTGGGTTATAGGTAGATCATTGTGATAAGTTCCTCCTTTCTCCCCCACCTTCCTCTTCCCCTTCTGGTATTGCTACTCTCATTATTGGTCCTGAGAGGTTTATCTGTCCTGGATTCCCTGCGTTTCCAGCTCTAATCAGTACCAGTGTAAATCCTCTGGTGTAGCCAGATTTGTAAGGTAGAATTGGGATCATGATATTGGGTAGGGGTGGGGGTGGGAGTGAGGAAGCATTAAAGAACTAGAGGAAGTGTGTATGTTTTGTCAGTGCTATATGGCACCCTGACTGGCTTGTCTCCTCCCTGTGATCCTTCTGTAAGGGAATGTCCAGTTGCCTACAGATGGGCTTTGAGTCTCCACTCTGCACTCCCCCTCATTCACAATGATATTTTTTGTTCTTTGATGCCTGATCCTATCGACACCTTGTGATCACACAGGCTGGTGTGCTTCTTCTATGTGGGCTTTGTTGCTTCTCAGCTAGATGGCCGCTTATTTATCAAGCCTCTAAAACCCCAGACGCTGTATCTTTTGACAGCCGGACACCATCAGCTTTCTTCATCACATTTGCTTATGCACCTGCTTTAGTCTTCAGCGTTCATGTTGGAAAGGTGAGCATCATGGAATGCCAGTTTAATAGAACAAAGTGTTCTTGTGTTGAGGAATATTTGAGTAGAGGCCCAATGTCCATCTGCTATCTTAATACTAAACCTATAAATACATGCACATAGATCTATTCCCCCACTTTCATATATATTTATATATGTACAGGCCTGTATTTAGACCTCTGTAAATGCCCTTTGCCTCCTAGATCTTTCCTCTATTTCCTTTTACTTTCCTCTGGTCCCACTATCATGTTTAGCCTTCGTTTGGGTTTCATTAATTCCTCCTGGTTACATTGCCCTTAATCAAGCCTTACCAGGCCTCCTACACTCTCCTTGCCATTGATTTTGGATCATTTGTTGTTCCCTTGTAACAAATTAAATTTATCAGAAGAAAATGACTAGTCCTACACTTGGATCAAGAAACAGAGAAGCAAAGTTGCAATACTTAATGGTAGGTAGAAATGAAACATGGCTTAGCTGTATAATGAATTTTTAAAATCTGGGATTATAATTAATTGCCATTTGTGGTAGTTACATAATTTCATGTCAACCTGAAGATATATAAAAATATAGGGATGGAATTTAGCCTGTCAATCAGGTAGCAGCATGATGACTCCTTGTGGGTGTGCCCTTCTCATAAGGAGGGTCCTCGCAACCTACCTGAGTTAGTTAATAGTGGCAACCTGGCCGATAAACACATGTGGGGCTAATTGAAAGGCAGAGGGATAAATGGGTGGTGAGCCTCGCCTTTCTAGTTCT
>NW_022103906.1:2092450-2101832 GCF_000313985.2 Echinops telfairi
CTATCCCGATGCAGCCCTGGGTGCTGGAGCAGCCGTGTGGAGACCCCTGCTAGTGATGAGATGCTTTCACGTTCACGGACTCAGCTTTCCTCCTGCAGTCGGCATCATTGCCTCTGTTTTGTGAGGTGGAGGGCTTTGTGGACTGGTGTTGGGTAAATGGGTCAATGTTGGACTTGTGGGCTTGGGCAGCATTGGGTTGGGATGTTTTCGTGATGCACACTTTCATTACATAAAACTCTCTTATACATGAGTTGCTGTGGATTTATTTCTGTAAAGTACCTAGACTAATACACTACCCCTCCTCTGTTTTCACCTTCCTACTGGCTGACCTGACTGCTGCCAGAGCCACCACTAGATCCACATGACTTTGCACCCACTAACCTGTAATCTCCCTGCATTCTGCATCATTGCATGTGGCTGCATGAGTCTGAAGGGGAACTTATGGACTTGAGTTGGACTGGGCTGGGATGTTTTCTCGATAAATAATTACTTCTTGTTATAAAGCTCTTTCTTATACATATAGGAGTGTCTCTAGATTTGTTTATTAGTCGACGTGGCCTAACACACCATTCATTAAAAGTGAATGGCAATTTCTGTTGCAGAGAAGCTTGGTAGCAGTCGTGGTAAATTTAAAGCTAACTAGCATCTCTTTTTTTAAAGATGATTTTATTGGGGGGGGCTCTTACAGCTCTTCTGACATTACATACATCAATTGTATCAAACATATTTCTACATATGTTGTCATTACTATTTTCCAAACATTCACCTTCTATTAGAGCTCCTGGTATCAACTCCTTAACTAGTATTTCTTTTTATGTAAGTTGTAGCATATATAGAAATGATAAAAAAATTAATTTAGATTTAGTTTGGAGGATATATTTTATTAAGTAAATTTTTATAAGCATTTTCCATATTTTACTATGTCTTGCTTTATCATAGTCTTTATATTCTACTATATAAAACACTCTTATCCATACCTGCATATGGACATATGGACATCTCTTTGATGATGTAGTAGATCAAACTATTAACAGAATTTTCTGTGGTAAGTGGGTAGTATAACTATTACTACTTTTTTTTTTTACATCACAAAATGCATTAGCAATTAATGACCCCCAAACTGGCTGTATTAATAGTAAGTAATACAGCCTTCCTCTCACAAACCCTTCCCCACAACTTCCTTAATAAACCTCCATATTGTCTGTGAGTAGATAGTGGCCATTAGAGTGAATTATTGAGCATGGCAAAAATATAGAGTGTCCTGGGAGGAATGGTTAGGGTCAGAATATGCAAAAGAAAGATGGAGGGTAGAGGCACATTTGACCTCTGCCTTGTGGCGACAGGGAAGCCAGAGGAGGTCAGATATGGTCTTCCTCGTGCCACCTACGTAAGGTTATGTAATAAATAAAGCTGAAGCTATCTAACTAAAAGAAAGGAGACCAAGTGCTAGCTTTACAAGGAGACAGAGCATTTTATGAAGATTTCAAGAGGTTTCAAGAGACAAATAGGTGAAAGAAGATGATGTTATTGGAGTAAAAGAGAGTTTTCTGACACTCAGAGCTGTCCAAGAAAAAAGCTGGTCCTGTGCTTAGATGACCCAACGTATCTGGCAACCTTCAAGGAAACGATCAAGTGAAAGATTTTAGCGTTCCATCCAAGGGTTCCATTCCCTGGATCACTTTTCCCAGCAGGCTACCCAGCTTCTATTCATGTGGAATTTACCAAAGAAACATTCTTGACATATTAGTTAATCTTGCTTAATTCCAAAAATTATTTGAGGGAAAACAAAAGCATTTTAAGTATCCTTTGTATTATGTTTTATTGTTGTATACAAAATAAACACTTAATGGTTTCAGACAGAATTGAAGTGTGCTAGGTATCACACTAGATGACATATTTTTTACTGCCAAATACCTATTTTATTTCCTATTTCCTCTCAGCTTTCTCATTATCGATTCATATTGACTTTCTGGATAATCATTCATAATTGTCACTGTTTTTCTCACAAGCTTCATAAGTTCCCTGGGACTTGAGAATGCAATTTTCCAGCCCATTCTTCAACAAAAAGAATCTTCCTCCTATCGAATCTTCCTCCTATTGAGTTGACAGTTAGGTCGGGCTGACTAGAAAAACAAATCCAAGGACACTCATATATCTGTAAGAAAAAGTGGGTGAAGGGCAACAGAGGATGATGTAGGATATGAAAATAATAATCTACAACTTATCATGAGTTCATGAGGAAGGGCGGGTGGAGGGAAGGAGGGAGGGTGAAAAATGAGCTGATATCAAAGCTCAAGTAGAAAGAAGATGCTTTGAAAATGATGGCAGCATGTATACAAATGTGCTGGACACAACAGATGATTGTGTGGATTGTGATAAGAGATGTAAGAGCCCCCAATAAAAGTATTTAATTTAAAAAAAAAGAGTTTATATCAAGAAGTCATTATATATCAGGAAAATGTCTCAGTCTAGTCCAGAGTTAAGTCCATAAGTCTGACACTAGTCCATCAGTCCCTCTTCAGACTCACCCAGCCACACGCAATGATGTAGAATGGAAACTGGAAAATTGTCAATTCTGAGACTATACACAATATAAAGACAATGATGATTAGTTCAGACTCCTTGAGCTTTCCATAAGCAGAGATGTTGAGAAAGGGAGGGCACACACAGGAGACCTGTCTTGGAATAAAACAGATTAAGGTACACTCTAGTTGCCAAATGCCACTGAGTGGCTTCCAAATCATAGTGAGCCTATACCGTGAACCCTCGCCACTTCGCGCTTCGACTTCCGCGGCTTCACTCTATCGCGGTTTTTGCGTAACAGCGCATGCTCTGTCATTACTGCCACTGATTGGCTCATACTGTACACGCTTCTGTCTGCATCGCTACGTATTGGAGCTACGTATCAGATGCATTTTTGCTTTTGTACAGTGTACTGTAATTGTTTGCGAACTTTAAGATAAAGCATGAAATGTTCTTTGTAACAATAAATGTGACATTCTTCTTAGATTTGCAATTTCTGGCACAATAAACCATGATGGTCCAACTCAAAATGGCCAATACCAGCCCATTTCAGCTCATATTGTGTCAGATACTAACACTAACCTCTTACAAACCTCAGACTGAAATCTACAGTTGTCCACATTTTCAAGTTCAGTCATTACCATCAAATTTGCTGCATCCTGGAAAGGACTTCCTTCTTGTCCTCTCACAGCTCACCAGCTTGCTTTAACCATCACACACCAGGCTGAGTTAGGACTCTTGACTTCCGGGTTCCACATTCATGCTCTGCATGTGACTACTCCCCTCTTCCAATTGCTTGAACTGCCAGTGATGACAAGCCATGAATGACACACACTACTCTATCCATACAATGCCTACCCCCATATTTCTATTAATGACCACAGTTTCCACCTATTAATCTCATAGAAATGAGATTAGTTGAGATAGTTGTACCCTATAGGACAGGGTACAACTGCCTCTGGGGGTTTCCAGACTATATCTTTTTATGAAGTACAAGCCTCATCTTTTTCGTGCAGAGTGGCTGGTAGTTTCTTACTGATGACCTTGAAGTTAGCAGCTTAATTCATAACCCACTACACTACCAGAGCTCCTGTAATTCATTGAGGGCTAGAAACACCTACAGATGACCTAAGAGCTGGGGTTTTTATCACCACCAACAATCAAATTTGCCAATTAACTGTTATACCACAGTGCTTCTTCGATGGCCCTACAATATCAAAAAACAAAGGAAACTCGCTCACTCGCTTTCTGCAATTGAGCAAGAAACTAGAATAGCATGAACTTATATTAAACAAATGATGGCTCATTCATAGACAAGTGAGTAAGGAGATTAGAGAAGTAAAATGCTAACATACAATATATGGCAAAAGATAATCACACAGAACTGAGGGGTGTATCTCAGCAGTATTACTTTGAATATATCTACATAACGGGTATTGTTCCCAGAGTTTATAATAATCACAGCAGGACTTAATGAGCTGAAAAGACTACATCAAAGCCCACAACCTAATTAATTGGACACATGTTCACATTTCTGTAGTTAACAAAAACTTACTTTAAATCTTCTAAGTTTATAGAAGAGACCCTCTTCAGAGGAAAATGACAAAAACCTCTGGAGCAGCTGTGAAGGCAGCTACAAATATCACTGTTGAAAGAAGACCTCTGAACAGGTTCACTAAATAAGGACATGAAGATTCTACAGTTGGATTAAACAGGCTGTGCTCAATGGAAGAAGCACTGCTTCTGGTGTGTGAGATAAAGAAAAGTATTCTCCTTCAGAAGGCAAAGCACATGAAGTGTGCACTTTAAGAAAGTCACTGACAAGCCCACATACCTCCGGGAGAGCAGGGAGTCCAATCAGTGGCAAGATTCCTTAACACTAGACTTAGATCCAGGGAGACCATGGCAGCCAAAATAATGAAGACAAATATCGTGTGCTACAGAACTCCAAGTCGTACAAACTAAGCTCAATAAAGGTGATCGTGACTCACAGCAACCCTACAAAACAAGAGTACAACTGCCCTTGTGGGTGTCTGAGTCTATAACTTTTTTTTAAAACCAATTTCCAATCCTTGTACTGACAAAGAAAAAATATTTAGTATTTTTGTCGTACAAGGAATAGTGCCTAAAGCAGGTACTTATATATGCCCTGCCTTAGTCCCATGCACTTCTGTTATATAAAGCTATAGGATGTAAAGATGGCGACGGAGTGACACAAACCAGAAGGAATCCGCAGAATTCAGCCAAGAAGAGTTGCTCAGATGGAAATTCAACGCTGCTGGAAGCAGGAGGAGCATCATAAAGATAAGTAGGCACAGACCAATGGGGCTATGAGAGACCGGGGACTTGACCTTGGCCTCGTCACTGTCCCTGCCAGAGCCGGAACCATTTGGAGTTCGGAGGGGGGCTTGGTATCAACACAGCCCCAGCTTGCCACCACCACCTCTGGGCAGGGACTAAACACTCGCCCCCGCAGGCAGGGATCAAGGTTCAGCTACATTGTTTCTTTCGTATCCATCTCCCCTCTCTGTCCTCCCACGGTCTTGAAGGGCTGCGTAGGGGCTTTTACTCGGGTCAGCGCCTCTTCAGGGCAGGGAGTAAACCCTTGCAGCTCCACGGGAGGGGATGGGATTCAGCTACATTGCTGCTCTTGCTTCCCTCTCTTCCCTATAAACCTGCACAGGCTAAGTGGTCTTACTTTTTAAATTTTTTTTCTCCTCTCAGTCTTTTTCCTGTTCTCTCACACTCCACTGCTGACCTCCAGACAACACCCCTTAACCTAGGGCATTTACACCTGCAACACAAACAGCTAGGTGAGCTCCACTCTGTGTAGCTTGCCCGAAGCTGGGGATAGCCCTGCTTTGCCTCCAGGGGATACTCTGCCCAACTTCTCATGGGGAATTCCTGCCTGTGTACCAGGGGCATAAGGCAGCTCAGCAACCACTCTGTCAACATTCCAAGCTGTTGCAGGAACCTCTGCGCAACATCTGCAACACCAAAGCAGGCAACACACCAGCCTTCTGGGGCACTCCCCTGAGAGGGAAGCAACAGGATAAAGTAGTAGATTAATTCCATAGTGAAATGAGCTGTAGGCAGTTTGAAGAAGCATTCCTACAAGTCTTCCAGAGAGAGCCAGTGCTCTTCGACTCGCTGGAAAATGGCACCTGGATACTCTAAAACAATGCAATGCAAACAGCCATCAGCCCCAATGACCTCAACAACAACAACAACAACAACAAAACAAACAGGAGAAGCAAAAGGCAATGGCAGAAGATGCCCCGAATATAATGACATACATAGAAGAAGCAGACATTGAGCTGCCACAGAAAGACATTTTCTTGGAGTCATACAGGATATGAGGGAAATACAGAAAAAGGATGAAATGATAGAGGAGATAAAGGCCATACACCAAGGGACATACAGGAGCTTAGGGAGAAGATAACAAAACCAGTAGCAGAAACACGGACCTCGAGAATCAACTGGAGGAAGCAGAGAACCGCATCAGTGACTTGGAGGACAGCAAAGAAGACTAACAAACACGAACAAAAACCTAATAAGATCATCAGAGAGGCTGAAGAAAACCTAAGAGCTATATCTGATGCTATAAAACGGAACAATTGGTTTACTGGAGGAAGACACAACAAAGAAGTCATCTGCAACAATAGTGAGAGAACTCTTAGAGGAAAACTTCCCCAGCTTAATGAATGAAAACCAGGCAAAAATTCAGGAGGCTGAAAGAACACTAACTAGACAGAATCCCAAGAAGTCACCAAGGCACATAATAGTTAGACTATCCAGCTTTGAGGAAAAGGAGACAATCATGAGAGCAGCTGGGAAAAACAAGCAATCATATATAAAGGTTCCCAAATACGAATATGCTCATACCTATCAACAGAAACTATGAAGAGAAGGAGAGAGCGGAGTAACATTCCAAAAATTGAAGAAAAACAACACAAACCCAAGAATAGTCTACCTAGCCAAATTATCGATCAAGATAGATGGAGAAGTAAAAATCTTCCCGAACAAGGAAAAACTCAAAAAATACGTTAGAAGAAACCCAGCCCTACAAAAGATC
This sequence comes from Echinops telfairi, assembly GCF_000313985.2. Taxonomy (NCBI): domain Eukaryota; kingdom Metazoa; phylum Chordata; class Mammalia; order Afrosoricida; family Tenrecidae; genus Echinops; species Echinops telfairi. Next base: position 2,099,049 of record NW_022103906.1, read on the forward strand.
CTTGCCGACCCAGTATGGGCAGAAGAACAACTCACCCAGCGTATAAATAAGCGACCGCCACATAGAACAACCTCACCCAGAGGGCAACAAAGAGAAAACAGATGCCAAGATAGCATTTGCTTAAGGATGGAAAGAAGTCAAGAATGATACACATACACACACATGCACAACACACTAATGAGAAAGGAAAGTAGGAAAACTCCCAACACAAAAGGTATACGATGAAATCACACAGTCTGCAGATGGAGCTAATAATCCTGAATATCACTGGTGTGAACTCAGGCATTAAAATACTGAGAGTAGCAGACTGGCTTAGAAAACACAACCCATCAATCTGCTGCCTACAGAAGACACATCTCAAGGCTACAGACAAAAATAGGCTGAGAACCAAAGGTTGGAGAAAGTCATACCAAGCAAACAGCGATTCAAAAAAAAGCAGGGTTGCAATCCTCAAAGAGCAAACGATAAAAAGAGAAAAGGAGGGACACTATACAATGCTCAAGGGAATGGTAGACAAAGAACCACTAAGCATTGTAAACATATATTCCCCAAATGAGAGAACCGCTGAATACCTCAACCAAACACACCAAAACATTAAAAAAATAAATCACGGCCTCAACAATTATAGTGAGTGACTTCAGTACACCGCTCTCTGAGAAAGACATCACAGGAAAAGAAACTCAACAAGGAGGCTGGAGATCTAAACACTATAATTAGATAAGTTGACCTGATAGATATTTACAGAGCTTTTCATTGAAATACCAAAAAAATTCACATTCTTCTCAAGCCCACATGGCATGTATTCGAAGATAAACCACATGCTGGGGCATAAGGCGAATCTACATAAATTTAAGCACATTGATATCATACAGACCTCTCTCTGACCACTGTGCCATAAGGCTGGAAATCAACAAAAGGAAGACGAAGAAAACAAGAGTAAACAATTGGAGGATGAATAACTCTCTACTGCAAAAAGAGTGCGTACTGGCACAGATCAGAGATGAAATTAGAAAATTTCTGGAAACCAATGGAAATGAGCACAAAATGTAACAAAACTTATGGGACACAGCAAAGGAAGTTTCATAGCAATACATGCACACCTGAGAAAGGAAGAGAGACTCATGATTGATATGCTGGCACAAAATTTACAAGTAGAGCAGAGTCAGCAGGACAATCTTACTAATAGCAAAAGAAAAGGAAGACTAAAAATCAGGGCTGAGATTCAGGAGTGGGAAAATAAGAAAACTAAGGAAAACAATGCTGCTAAAAGTCGGTTCTTTGAAAGGATAAACAGAATTGACAGACCACTTGCAAACCTAACAAAAGAAAGGCGGGAACAAATTTCACTAGCAAGAATAAGGCATGAAATACGGGACATTACAACAGACCCTAATGAAATCACAAGGATAATTACACAGTACTGCGAAGGATTGTACTACAATGAATTCAAAAATTTGGAAGGCATGTAAAAATTCTTGGAAAAGCAATCCCTCCCTAGACTATCCTTGATGGACGTCAAGAATCTCAACAGACCCATAGCAATAGAAGAAACAGACAAGGTTATCAAGGGATTACCAACAAAAAAATCCCCTGGACCAGATAGCTTCACTGGAGAATTCTATCAAGCATTTAGGGCAGAACACCAATCCTACACAAACTCTTCCAGAATATAGAAAAAGATGGCAAACTCCCGAACTCCTTCTATGAAGCTAGTAGGATCCCACAAGAACTGAGAACTAGACAAATATCCCTAATGAACATCGATGCAAAAATCCTTAACAAAATACTAGCCAACAGAACACAAAAGTATATAAAACAAAAATTCACCATGACCAAGTGGGATTCATACCAGGGATGCATGGATGCTTCAACATATGAAAGACTATTAGTATTATTCGTCACATTGACATGAAAAATTATAAGAACCACATGATATCAATAGAAGCAGAAAAAGCATTGGACAACAACCAACACCAATTCCTGTTTAAGACACTTGAGAAGACAGGAATGGAAGGAAAGTTCCTCAAGACAATACGAGCTATATATGAAAAACCAACAGCTAACGTGGTTGTCAATGGAGAAAAGACTAATGCAATCCCACTGAAAAAGGGGACCAGGCAAGGATGCCCCTTGTCCCCACTCTTATTTAATATCATGCTGGAGGTCTTAGCTAACAGCATAAAGCAAAGAAGAGACATCAAAGGTATTTGTCTATGCAAGGAAGAGGTGAAACTATCGTTATTTACAGATGATATGATTTTATATATGGAAAATCCCAAAAGTTCCACAAGGGGAGTACTGGAAGCAATAGAGGAGTTTGGCAGGGTGGCAGGATACAAGATCTACAAGCAGAAGTATATCGTACTGTTATACACGTCGGATAAGACCACAGAAGAGGAGATCAAAAAGGTGGTACCCTTCACAATAGCCAAACAAATCGAAATATCTAGGGATATATACCAGACTAAAAGAACAAAAGATCTATATGGGGAAAACTACAGAACACTATTAAAAGAAACCAAGAGCGACCAAAACAAATGTAAGAATATCCCATGCTTGTGGATTGGAAGACTCAATATAGTCAAGATATCAGTTCTGCCAAAGGTACTATATTAGTTTAATGCAATCCCGATACAATTAACCCCCTTTCGAATCCAGGACGGATGAGCCCTATAGGACTAGTGGTGTGAGTGGCAAAACGGAGGGTAAAGGGAGAATGGGTAGGAAGGAGGGAACCGATTACATGGAACTGTGTGTGACCTCCTCCCTGGGGGACAGACAACC
>NW_022103906.1:2102271-2104354 GCF_000313985.2 Echinops telfairi
GACACAGTGGGAGGGCTTGCTTTACCTGACTTTAGCATATACTATGCAGCCACAGTTAAAACGGCATGGTACTGGTACAATGACATACTCAGACCAATGGAAAAGAACTGAAAACCCAGAAATAAAATCATCAGTATACAGACAGCTGATCTTTGATAAAGGCCCCCAAAATATCAAATGGGAAGCAAATGCCCTCTTTAACAAGTGGTGCTAGAAAAAAAAAAAGAGATATTTAACTGCAGAAAAATGAAGCAAGACCCTTCTCTCACTCCATGCACAAGAATAAACCCAAGGTGGATCACAGACCTTCAAGTTAAACCCCATACTATTAGGGCCGTCAATGAAAGAATTGGGACCAACTTGAGAACTTTGGCACAGGGAATACATAGGCTATCAGAAATAGGGAAGCACACAAACACAGAAGAGGCACAAATGGACTATACTGAAGATAAAACACCTGTATATATCGAAAGAATTCACCAAGAGTAATAAGAGAGTTCACGGACTGGGAAAACATCTTTAGCAATGACAAATCAGACAAAGATTAAAAACCTGTGGCATATACAATGGAGTGCCATGCTTCTCTAAAAAGCCGCGATGAATGCATGAACCATATAGCCGCATGGGAAGAACTGGAGGAAATCATGCTAAGCGAAGTAAGTTAAGCACAAAAGGACAAGTACAACATGAGTCCGCTGAGGTAAGCCTTTTTAAAAAAATGAAAATGGGCATAGGCAAAAAGCTACTGTACACAAACATTCGTGTGGTGAGGGCCAGGTAATATGGCAGGGACCAGATCAAATACAGGGACACACATGGTAGACAACTAAAAAGGAGGTGGGGAAAGGGAAAAATAATCATAATAAAGAAATGGGTAGCAGGGGCACCCACTAACCCACCCAAGAGGACGGTATTGTTTTTATCTCCACAGGGAAAGAGGGACCAGACTTCAACCCAGTGCTCCAAGATGTGAATGCAACTGCCAGGATGGAGTAGGGAACCAGTGGAGAGGTCTGGGGGGCTGGCCCTAATCCCAAATACCAAGTGGACACCTGCCCCTCCCCCCAGAAGAATTTATTTCAGAAGACGGCATTGAATCTGCAGCTCTGGGAGAGGGACATATCTGATCGGAGCATGCGGGAGATGAAGGGGGAGGTGGAAAGTGGAGTACATCCTGGCCCACCAGGCCTTGAGGACGATGATCCCAATTAGAGCAGCGAGTCCACAGAGAGGACCACATGGCCAGCCCGACTATGAGACATGACGCCTCTCACTGATCCATAACCCTACAGGGGACAACATCGGTGTGATCCCACCAACCGAAGCAAAAACACTAAGGGGGTGTAACAGAACAGAAAGAGAATGGAGCGGTGAGGTCCCCAAGGAATGCTGAAGGTAGACTTTGGGGTCAGGGCATGGTGCCCCAACAGACTGGACTGGAAAACACTCCTAAAGGCCAACAAATATCCTTAAACTAACTACAAGCTTTTCTTTCTTGTGTTTTGTTTTGTTTTGTCATTGGCTTGTTGCTGTTATTTTGTTGTATGTTGTTGCTTGGTTTTGCTCTATCTTGTTTTTGTGCATGTTATTATCTCTGCAGGTCTGGGATAGGCTGGGTGGACAGTCTGGAGGTGGGGACGGCAGTTCCGGGGAGGAGGGGAATGGGTGGGGGAGGTGGTGTTGGCAGGCCCAGGGACCGGGGAGCATCGGGTGATCCAGGTTGGTGGTATGGTGGGTGTGGGAAGCCTGGAGGGGCATGATCAAGGGTGGTGTGCAGGGAGGAATTGCTGAAGCCCTGGTGGGGACTGGGCATGGTGGTCGGACAGAAGGAAAGTCAAGGGGGATGGTGGGGGGAGTTGGGAGGCAAAGGGTATTTGTGGACGTCTAGATGAAGACATGTGCATGTGCAAGTGTATTTGTATGTGAGGATGGGGGAATGGATCTATGTGCATATATTTATGGGTTTGGTGTTGGGGTGGCGGAGGGACGTTTTGTTGTATATTGTTGCTTGGTTTTGCTCTGTCTTGTTTTTGTGCATGTTATTATCTCTGCAGGTCTGTCCAAATAAGATAGGCTGGATGAA
>NW_022103906.1:2105721-2111053 GCF_000313985.2 Echinops telfairi
CAAGGGCTCATGAGGGATGGGGGAGCGGGGCGGGAGGGGGAAAAAATGAGGACCTTATGCCAGGGGCTTAAGCAGAGAGCACATGTTTTGAGTATGATGAGGGCAATAAATGTAAAAATGTGCTTTACACAACTGATATATGTATGGATTGTAATAAGAGCTGTATGCGCCCCTAATAAAATGATTAAAATAAATAAATAAAAATAAAATCAGGAAAAAAAATAAATGACTAGCTATTAGCACGTAATAGCTGTTACTTGTTATTAATGTAATGGCAACAAGCACTTAAAAATAAAGATTCTTTGTAATGCCAAAAAAAAAGTGACAACGGCCACAGAGATGTCAGTTAAATACTTTTAGTCCCAGCAGCAAATCAGAAAGATGCTAGCCAAGTGACCCTGCTATGGATGCAGGTAAAAAGGTTCAATTCTAAGGGAGTCAGTGACAATAAAGTACACTCTGGGCCACAGATACAGTGGGACAATCGAAAGGGAAGAGGGGTGGGGTCTGGCCCATTTTGCTACTTGTCACACAAGCCAGAAAATCCTACCCCTCTCTCTTGAGGGGCAACCTATATCCCACCCATTTCCTTTACTTACCAGTATCGTACATTCCCCTCAAAAGACCCGCGTCCCTGGCTAGATGCCCCACTCCAGAATAAGGCTGAGCAGCACTGGTACTCTAGAATGTCATGAGGGCCAGTGGGGAAGGTGAGAACTGGACTTAAAGTAGAACCCAAAGAAAATTCAAAAGCTGCTGCCACGCATGTAGCACCAGCAACCAGTCCTTGCATGCTTCCTTCCCTGTCCCAGCAATCCCCTCTGGGGAAGGTTTATAGAATTGGGACAGCTCTTTCCCATAAAGGCTCTTCTGGTCCCAGGTTGTATGAGCTGGACAGTAAAGAGTGTCTGTCTGAGGCTGGTTTGTGCAAGAGGGCACATTAGGTCTCCTTGAGGAAACCTAATCTTGGCACAGATATTGAGGGCAGGACCCAGTTTGATGTTCATGGCACTTGTAAGGTGTTCTTCTTTAAGTAATAAAAGAGCCTGTCCATCAATCTCCTGGGAGTGAAATTCTTCTGCAATCTCTTGGCAACCTTGTACAGAAGCAATAAACTCATACACCTCCTCGACACTCCAAGGACTTGGGTTACTGGACAGGAGCATGGGGTTGATGCCCTGTAGTAGTCCTGGTGTTGGCGGAGCTGTGTTGGAGTTCCCCAGGTCACGTTCTCCATGCCCAGCTCACACGGATAAAGGCCCAGGAGATGTTGGAGAGAGTGCTTCCTCATAACTAGAATATCTGAGCCCAGACTACATAGTCCTCTTGCTCCAATGGCGCCTGCCCTGGATCTTGGCACAGATAATATCGGAGGAGCTGCGCCGAGGCCCCTGCTGGCAAACTCGAGCACAGTTGGCTTCCTGAAACATTTTCATTTCTTTCCTCTTCAATTGGAACTGGTGGCTACAGCTCACACTGTACCTCTTGGCACGTCATGGAACAAAACCTCTTGGAGCCTCGGAACTGCTCTCCAAGGGCGTACTTCCCACAGTACTCGCACTTCAGGAGATTTGCCTTATCTGGTTTGGCAGATGGGCCCTCCCAAGGGTCCACCTGACGGACTTTCATTCAGTTCTGTCGGGAGACCTGTCTGTAGTGGTTTCTCAGACTCTTTCAGCAATGGAGAACATCCCACCGGGAAAAGTTCTGCTCCTTCCTGGATAACAAAGCCTTTGATGGTGTGGGTGAGAATCTGGGGCTTCACAATGGCCTGTGTGGGTTGAGTCATCATCTGCCTGGACACCATGGTGAGTGTAGGAGGTGGTGGTGTTGAGGCTGAGGTCAAGGTTCCGAGTTCACTGCTTAGGGTATTAGCATTTACACCAGCCAATGGCTCAGCTTTCTCTCCAAGACTGTTCTTCTCCTCTAGGGCCTTTGGACTCTCGGCTACAGGAGATATCTTAGCAAGAAGCACTGAAACAAATGTAGAGACATCTTCTCTCTCTTCTTCAGACTCAGCCTTGCACTTGATAGCCAATGTCTGCGGTTTACCCAGGAAGTGCACAGACTGCATGTAGAAGGCAGCAGGAAGCTGGGCTACAACCGGTGAGGAGGTTGATGCACCACCCTTTACAGCATGTGCTGTCCCCTGCACAGGGGGCAAGGGTCATCGCAGGGGCCAATGTGGAAGAGCACTCCTACAGTGCACCAGGAGCCTAGGATGAAGGTGGTGAGGCGGCCAGACAGGCCTGACCAGCCCACACTGCCTCTGCCATTTCCCAGGAAGGAGGCACAGCAGCTGCCAGCTGTGCTAGCCCCAATGCCTGTGCCTGGGCTGCCTGGCTGCCGGGTACCTACAGCTTGCACCAGGATGTGAGGTGGTGGTTGATGGGTAGCAGACATGGTAGCAGACTCTAATTGAGGAGGCTTGATCCATGCTACAGGGGGTTTGGATTGGATAGGGATGGGTGGCTTGGGAGTCAGGTCAAGTGGGAGGGACAGAGGTGAAGACTGCAGTGCTTTACACAATTGATGTGTGTATGGATTGCGATAACAGTTGTATGAGCCCCTAATAAAATGTTTTTTTAAAAAAATGAAAGAAAAAAACAAAACAAAAAAAAACCAGGGTCTGGGCTTGTTGCTGGGCCCAGGGAGGGTGGGACCTGCTGAGTGGGTGGGACCTGTGGTGGCTGAGGGGCAGTGAGAATTGTGGCTTGCTGCTGCTGCTGGGCCAACTGGAGGTGAGTGGCTGGGTGGAGTAGCTGGGAGAGCTGGTGCTGGACCTGCTGCTGGTGGCGGATGACAACCTGCTGCTGGATCACCACCTGCTTCTGCTAGAGGTGGATCTGCTGCTGTGGCTGAATCTGTGAATGGGGCTGGATCTGGGTGTAGGTGGCTGTGCTAATGAGTCTGGCTGGGAGCTGGTGCTGTTGTCCATGTCAGGTTCATGCCCACTTCCTGCTGACCACTCCCTTCTGTTTCTGCCTTCTTGGCTGCTGCACTTTCTGCCTCTGTCTGGTTACCCTGGCTCAAAATCGCTGTTTGGGCTGCAGGCAAGGGCTGTATCACACCTGAACCTCTTCTGGGACAGTTCCTACCACCCATTCCTGAAGAAGGCAACTGACCCAAGTCCCCAGGGGCCTGGCCACCTCCACCTGGACTCATGGATCCTGGGATGCTACTCCCACTGCCTCTACCAGCTTGGCTAAGATTCAGGGACTGGCCAGTCACAGCGAGGGTTGGGAAAAGCTAGAGAGAGGTAGGAGAGGATCCAGGAAGAAAGGCCTTCTGAGTTGAGCCTTGCACTTGGGTTCCATGGGCTGAGGCCTGTTGGTTCCTTACTGCCAAGTTCTGCACTGAGGCGTGGGTGGTGGAAGACGGGAGCTGTGTGGTGCTGGTGTTGGGGGAGCTGGCCTGCTGACTAGTAGCAATGGTGGCCTGCTGTACGGCAGCCAGACCATGCAGCTGAGCATTGCCGAGTTGCTGCTAGAACATGAACTGAGGGACATACTGAGCCACGTTGGGCTGCCGCTGCAGAGCCTGCACTGCTTGCCTTCACACAAAGACATTTGAGCTCTCTTGGGCTGAGATCTGCCCCCTAAGCTCGAACTGCCATTAGTGGAGTTGGAGTTCTGCTTGTGCTCAGTCTCCATGACAGAGATCCAGGGTCCCCAAGGCTGAGGCTCCAACTCAAGACCTTCATGCCTGGCTCAGCACCCAAGTCCTCCCAGGGAGCATTCACTTCATGTGCTTGAGAGTCCCCAATCGCCGGACTGGGCGAGGGGCTCACTCCGAGTCTATAACTCTTTATGGAAGTAGAAAACCTTATCTTTCTCCCACAGAGCAGCTAGTGGTTTTGAACGATTGATCTTATGGTTATCAGCCAAATACATAACCACGCCACCAGGAATGAGATGCTTATGATGCTAGACAAAGAAAAACTACTATGAGGGAGAGGTCAAACAAACATCTACTCTCCATTTTATGATTTGTTTCTCCAGTACCCTAGACTAACACTTTATGGTACCTTGGGAGTGGGGTACTGGAAAAACAAATCATCTGTCTAACCAGAGGTCAGATAAAGCCATACTTTACTCGGTTGTTTTCTGGGGAAAATATGGGAAGCAGGAAAATAGAAAGTTTATAAGCCCACTTGCTTTGAGCCATTAAAATGTGATCTTTAGATGGGTTTAGGCTACACCTACAAAGAAAGCTTTGAAAACATATGCCCCACCCAGTGATTTGGAGTACTCGGGAACCAGTCATCTTTGTCAGAAGCTGGAAAGAATCTGGAACCATAAAGAAAATCCTCTCTGGTACTAATGTTAAAGGGAGCCTGTGAGCAGGCTGAAATGCTTGCCAGGTAACTACCTGGATCTACTTGTTGAGTGGAAGTGGGAGAACTTCAGCAATAAAGAAACAGGTTGAGTTTGGCCACTGACACCTGTGGACTTGGTTTACAGGAAAAAGAGAAAACGAGAGCGGTTTGCCTGGTCTAAAGTTCATGACCTAGCAACCAGAAGGCTAGGCTTGTTGAGTATTGGTGAAAGCCCATGGTCGAAAGGCAAGGCCACCAATGGGCATCCTGTGGAGGCTGAGTGAGGTAGCACATTGAGTTCACCAGAACCCGACTAGATGGAGATTTTTAAGCCTGTGTGGAGATTTTTAAGCCTGTGAATTGGTGCATATTGTTGCTGACTTTATGGATGGCAGGTCTGGATTTGACTTTGCTTATGGATGCAAACTTCACAAGGTTCCAACTGGAATGAAGACTCTTCATGTCGAAAAATATGATTGTCTTCTCATAAAACTTGGTTGATATAAGTGGGCAGTATATAAATTGGATACTCAAAATTGGGGGGATAATGGCATGAAGTGGTTGGCTTACAAACTTTCTTAGGTGGGGGTACATATTCACAGGATTATAGGATTAAGGTGTAGGTATTACTTAATTGCAATTGTGAGGCTAAAGAATGATGTACAGGTGCCAAGTTGGCAAAGGATGGATTGAGTTAGTTTATTGTGTCAACCTGGCCAATAAACACATGGGTTAATTGAAGGGCGGAGGGATAAATGGCTCAGAACTCACCTTCCGAGTTACCAGGTCTCTTGCTTTCTGATGTTCGGACCAGGATGCAGCTGCCTTAGCCAGTTCCCTGCTTTGGCTGGCAAGACTCACTTCCTGCAAGACATCCCTTAGGAGAAGCCACATGAACCTACCCTAATGTAGCCCTGGGTGCTGGAGCAACTGTGTGGAGGTCCCTGCCAGCGCTGAGATACTTACACATTCACAGAGTAGCCTTTCCTCCTGCAGTCAGCATCACTGTGTGTG
>NW_022103906.1:2117673-2119445 GCF_000313985.2 Echinops telfairi
TGATTTAACAGTTCATTCCTTGTTCTATATCTACTTATCTTTATAAATAAATATATTAAATTATCAGCAATTTGGTTTTATCTCTCTAGAGAACCCTAACACATGGGTTAATGGATTAATGTTGGACTTGTGGGATTTGGCAGCACTGGGTTGAGATGTTTCCTTGATGCGCTTAACCTTTATATAAAACTCTCTCTTATACATGAGTTTCTGTGGATTTGTTTCTCTAAAGTACCCAGACTAACACAGTTGCACTAGGGGCCCTTCAAAAACAAGAGTTCAATCAAAGCAGTAGCTTCTAAGAGTATTGATTCAAAGTAGGGAGGTCAGCTCAGAACGTTATGGCAGCTGTTTTATGAGGATTCCAAAGATGTAATCTTGATAGATTTTCTCAAAGGACACAACCTGAGGAATTATTAGAAAAAATAAGTTTTAAGAAAATTGCACTGTTAAGAAAGAGCCCAGGGAAGTTGCACCAAGGATTTAAAAACAAACAAAACAAATGCCCATGGCATTGTACCGGTTCCTTCATGGAGGTGAGAATGTGGTTAGGAAACCTTACCCCACCATCTTACAGTGCTGATATTGCTTCTTCAGACTTCTTTTTGCTCTCCAAACTCAAAAACCACTGAAAAGAAACACAATTTGAGTCCCTTGAGGATGTCAAAACTGCCACTTTGATGTTGTGTAAATCAAAGAACACAGAATGACTCAGACAGATAAGAGATGGAAACTAAGCCTTGTATAGATCTTGATGGAGGACATGCCATGAAACAACAGATTCAGATTTTGATGTTTTTGTTTAAAAAAAGGTCTATGGCTTTGCAGCAATCCTTTTTGACCTAATGTGTTAGACGGTTCTCTAGAGAGATAAAGCCAAATTGCTGATAATTTAATGTATTCATTTATAAAGATAATTAGATATATAACAAAAAATGAACTGTTAAATCATATACAGATAAATATATAATACAAGAAATAAACAGTTAAATTATAAAGCACTACAAATGGCTCAGTGCAACTCACTCCCATGAGAGAGTTGTAAGAGTCTAGCACTCCTTCAATCTAGTCTGCTGCAAGATCTTTCTCTATTTGTAGAGAGAGCTAGGCTATGTCAGCACAGCAGCCAATCACAAGGCAGGTCACCAACTGGCAGCCAGGTCACCAACCGCTAGTCCCCAGCTCCAGAGATGTCTTAAAGGGACCTCAACTTACAGCGACACAGTCCACAGGCTAGGTGTCCCACAAGTAATGTAGCCTTTAAATTGAGGCACAGAACAAGCAAGGCAGCCGCACACAAGTCCGATGATCAAAGAGCAAGAGACAAGAAAGACGAGGCTCACCAAGCCATTTATCTCTCTGCCCTTCAGTTAATCCCACTTGTGTTTATCGGCCAGGCTGGCACAATAAACTATCTCAATCCGACCCTTGCCAACCTGGCACCTGTACACAATTCTTTAGCCATATATACATATATAATTTATGGACATTGATGAAATCACACTTTACTTATCATCAATCATCTATTATACATATAAATGAAAATATAATCCAATTGTATCTGATATATCATATCTGAATGAAGGAAAGATATGCAATAAACACAAAAAGAAAATACATTGACAATTACAAACCTCGCCTTTGCGATTGATCACGTGGTCGTAATTAATAGGTAGAACTACCTTCTACTACTACCCATTCTGTATTACCTTTGCCCTCAGCAAGCATCTCAGCTGGCTGTGGTTTTTTACCTGGTGGGGTGACCCAGACCT
>NW_022103906.1:2120931-2144069 GCF_000313985.2 Echinops telfairi
TGAGGCACAGAACAAGCAAGGCAGCCGCACACAGGTCCGATGATCAAAGAGCAAGAGACAAGAAAGGCGAGGCTCACCAAGCCATTTATCTCTCTGCCCTTCAGTTAATCCTACTTGTGTTTATCGGCCAGGCTGGCACAATAAACTATCTCACCTAACTTCATACATTAAAAATTGGTGTTTGAGGAGGCTAGTGGCACAACTCTCAATTCTAGAAACCTGAGCAAGAAAGGCCTCTCATCTAAGCTCATCAAGTAAAGAAAAGCTCATATACATTTTTGTTTTTTAAAACAGTGCTTAAAGATAGTGGTAAGGCAAGTGAACTTGTATTCTTTCCATGTGTACACTTCAGAAGCCCGATTTTGTAAATTCATTCAGAGTTTTTAGGCTGAGTTATTAATCATTCTGCATTCAGAAAATGTCTACCTTTAAAAATATATATTCAAAAGTCAAATGGTTAATTTTATAATAGTGGCAATTTCTTTATTGAAGAGGGTAAAAAGCTCTTCCTTTAGACACTATTCATTTAAATATTTCATTGAAAAGAAAACTAGATATGAAAATAATAATGACTAGATATGAAAATAATAATGACTTAAAATGTATCAAGGTGGAAGGGGGGTAGGGAAGGAAAAAAGAGAAGCTGACACCAAGGGCTCAAATAGAAAATGGTGGCAACACATGTACAACTATGCTTGATACAACTGATGAATGGGTTATTATAAGAGCTGTAAGAGTCCCCAATAAAATAATCTTAAAAACAAGCAAACAAAAAAAAACCCTAATCTTTCAAAATAATGACTTGATTAAATTGTCACATAATCAGGTGTGCCTAATGAAAACAACTCTTTGAGCACATCTACTATATTTCATTACTACTTGTCACTGCCATTAGTTTATACTCCAACTCACCATGACCCTATAGGACGGGGTAGAACTGCCCTGTGGATTTCTGAGACTATTAACTCCTTACAGGAGTTATCTAAAATATATTGTCTAGCTGTAACACAAACATTAAAGGTAAAATTGGGGGGAATAGCAATGTGGACTTATAGGGTGCTTGCCTTTCAGACATGAGTGTTGAAGACAAAAGGTATGCATGAGTTGTTGGGTAAAGGGGACCAGTATAGGTTAACACTCAAAGAAATGGGGACTGGATTGATGGTTTCTAACAAGTCCTTCTCTGTATGTAACACAGAGGTATTCATCTGCTCTATGTCATGATCCCTGTTAACATGTGACTATTTGTATTTCTTTATTTTTGGTGTTTATCTGCACAAGAAAAGCACGATAGGCAATCTTATGGAGACAGCGACTGGAGGGTTCCTGGGGGGCATGGGAGGGGAGGTGTGCAGGGAGCCAATAACGACGGGTAAGTGTTCTAAAATGAATAGCAAGGAGTGTGTAACTTTTCTGGTTGTGTTTGATCAATCGAATTGAATCTGAGAGGAATTACTTAGAGGTGAACAATGGGAAAACAAAATAGAGGGTGGAGGGAGGAATAGTGGGAAAGGAAAAAAATATGTGTATTTGTTTATATGTGTATACAGAAGTATTTGTAACAAGGAAGCAGATGGACTGGGCTTCTACTTAAATCTTGCATCAGTATAAGAACAGTTTGATCTAATAATGTGGCATTTGTATGATACTCACCTTCCTGATACAATTGCTGAAGGCAAAGTGGGTGCATAAGCAAATGTAGTGAAGAAATCTGATGCTGCCCAGCTATCAAAAGATATAGTGTCTGGGTCTTAAAGCCTTGATGTTAAACAAAGGGCCATCTAGCAGGGAAACAACAAAGCCCCATGGAAGAAGCACACCAGCCTGTGTGATCAAAAGGTGTTGATGGGAAGTCCAAAAACATGCAACCAAATCATTGTAAAGGCAAGCGGATGTACGGGAGACCCACAGTCCACCTGCAAGATAATTGTTCAGTCCCTCTCAGAAGGGCAACAAAGAATGGGAGATAAATCTAGGGTGCAGTATGGCACCTTCTATTAAGGTCCTTATGTGTTTTACTTCAGTAATCATGTTAGATTTGTCTATGTTCATGGGCATATTTAAGATTTCTCGGTACATGGTAGTTAAGATAGATGGCCCCTCAGAGACAAGAGGTTCCCTGAGGGTATAGGAAGTGAGGGAGAAAGAGGAGGTAATAGCATTGATGATTGTATGACCCCACCCAATGGTAATGAACAACAGAATTGTATGTGAATGGACAGATTGGAATGTGTAATATATTTCAATAAAACTACTATTAAAATAATTAAATACAATAGTCTGGCTATGGACACCCTTGGTACAAGCATTCTTTTGTTCAACATGTTTCTGAAGTACAGAAAAGGATTAATCCAGTAAGTGCATTAACTGCTGTGTACAAATCCATGCATACCTTTGTCCTTAAGTACTAAGCCAAGTTTAATAACAGGTTCATTATGCTAGCCCTCTTGTAGAAGGGATCTCTGAAAAGGATGAATGTTGTTTTTCACAACATTTAAGAGGCTTACATTTTTTTCCCCTTAGTTTGAGGAAACTACAAAAAGCAATCCCAATGATGGGGGACAATTCATTGCTTCTGCTGAGCAAAATGAACACTTATTTTACAGAAATATTTCAGAGCAATGAACTTAACCTGTTGCCAGAAGTCAATGTAAAATCCCATCTACTCCAATATACTTCCTATAAAGTTTTTTGATTATCTTCTTCAATCATAGCAGTGGGAATATAAGAACTAACAAAAACCAGTGTTATCATATAATCAATACTTCACTGAGGCTTGAGTTGAGGGAAAAAATAGAAATTATTCCCAAAGTCCAGACTTGAACATAACAGTGCAAAAATCATAAAATAAAATATAAACACCCCCCTCCCCAAAACATAAACATCCCTCCCATGAGTAATTCTCAAACTGTAGTCATCACCCAAGGAGCACTGGGTTCTGGAGCAGGGTATTAACTATGGCTGGAGGCTGTCACATGAAAGCTAACACCATGTGCAAAGCCTGTGCACATTCAACAACACACTGACTTCCCATCATGTCAGCCACTGGGCTGTTTCAATCCTCTGAGCACAGGGGCCACCCAGGCTCTGAGAGGAGACCTTCTGAGCAAGGTGGGAGAAGGTGCTCCATGGCTACCCGAGGCAGGGCCCCCCACCTCCAACCTGCCTTGTCCCTCAGTGGTTCCCACCCTCTCCAACACAAACATCACAATCACGAACTGTTGCCCTCTCATCATGATGCAGAAGGGACAGGGTCAGGTGACTATTTTTTTATTTTGAAGAATGTCATTCTCATGCTCCAAAGCAAGACACCTGACCCACTGAAACGGAGTGGATTCCCACTCACAGGGACTCCATCCAGGGTTCCAAGGCTCAGAAAAGCGATACAGGAGAAGGCCGCCGCCTCATCTTTCTTCAGAGGCACGCTGGCGAGTATGAAGGTAGGAACCCAATGCTGACCAGACAGCTCCACCAAGGATCTTCTGTGCTATGGAAAGAATAGTAAAAACCCAACACAAACCATGCACACTCACACCCATCAAACTGATTCTGATTCCTTGTGACCATTTAAGACAGAGTAGAACTGCCCTGTGGGCTTCTCACTCAGATTATAAATCTTTACGGAGTAGAAAGCCTCACGTCAGCTGCTAAATTCAAATTGCTGGTTTTGTAGCTAGTACACATAGTCCCAAGCACAACCCATGATGCCACTAGGACTGGGAATAAAAAATTATTTAAGAAAAGGTGTTCTCAAAGAAGAACGAAAATGCGCTCTCTCTCCTCTTCTTTCTAAGCGACAGTCTTTCTGGGATTGGGTATGTGACAAAGTGCCAGTATGAGAGAATGTGCCCTTTTTCGGCCATAGCTTTAACAAGTGGGTACTGCTTCCTCACCTCCTATTTTCCCCTTTACTTAGACAGATGCAATTCACGGCCTACATGATGGAAGGAGTCTGGTTCTTGAATGTTTACCATATGTACTCAAGTATAAGCCAACCCGAATATCAGCCGAAGCACCTAATTTTACCACAAAAATGGCATAAAAAATGTGGTGACTTCAGGACCAGTGGTGTGAGTGGCAATAGTGGGAGGGTAGAGGGAGGGTGCGTTAGAAAGGAGGAACCGATTACAAGGATCTACAAGTGACCTCCTCCCTGGGGGACGGACAACAGAAAAGTGGGTGAAGGGAGACGTCGGACAGGGCAAGATATGACAAAATAATAATTTATAAATTATCAAGGGCTCATGAGGGAGGGGGGAGGGGGAGGGAGGGGAAAAAAATGAGGACCTGATGCCAGGGGCTTAAGTGGAGAGCAAATGTTTTTAGAATAATGAGGGCAATGAATGTACAAATGTGCTTTACACAATTGATCAGTGTATGGATTGTGATAAGAGTTGTATGAGCCCCTGATAAAACAATTTTAAAAAGTGGGGGGGGGGGGAGTTAATATATTTAAGGGAAAAAAATGTGGTGAAAGACTCGGCTTATAGATGGTATATAAAAGACAGAAACCCACTGTCCCAGGACTTAAGCTGCTGTGACATAAGCAACATATAAACTTCTATAGGTTTTTATTATTGTATCTCTGGGGCCTATTTGCTACAGCACCTAAAGTTTACTAACAAAATGAAGCCAAAATATGAAAATCTCACAATATATAGCAGAATACAGTAAAGTATATGAAACAAGTGGTTCGAGGGAAAAAAAATAAATGAGTGATAACAGATTGTCAGCCTAAAAGGTTAACATATAAATTAGGGAGGCTAGGGTAAAAGCATCAAACTGAAAAGCAGCAGATAAACAGAGAGAATAAAGGAGCCGAGAGAATCTGGCCCTGCCATCCTCTGGTGCTGTGGCCTTTTTATCCCCATCATTCAGTTTCTTTTCTGTAAACCAGGGACTTTAAGTGGGCCTATATTAAGAAAAGAGCATATGCAAAACACTTAGAACAGTAGTCTGCCTGCACATAATACAAGACTTAGTAAATTTTAGTTATTGCAGATAATATTATAGACAAAGGATTGCAGGAATTGTTCTGACTGTTGTAAAATAGAAGACTGGAGAGGAATAAGGTCCAGCTTTCTGAGACGTACAATAATAAACAGAAACTGCTAGAAGGATAATGGGGTCAGAGGAGGGAAGGAAGGAGCATAACAATGCTAAGCAAGACAAAAGAGGAAAGAACAGAAGCAAAGGAATCCATTTTAGAAAGTTCTTATAATAATATAACAAAGTCTTGATTAAATGAGAGTCCATTAGGTAATGACATTAAAAATGAGGGCAAAAAGGGTCTGTCTGCATATTGTTATTAATAAGCTGAGTTTTAAAATTCAAATTCCTCAAAACCTTAAAGAGCTTCTTTTTGCCTTTAGAATAAAACGTGAAATTGGCTATGAGGCCTTGCATACCTGAGCCAAGGCTGACTTGTCTAGACTCAATCTGCACCATGTTCTGCTCACTCATTACCTCATAAAACACAGGTCTTCGGACAGACCAGGAGCTGCCTCAAGCCTCCTAGCCCCACTTAAACCACTAATGGCCTGAATGAGAAGCCCTGGTGACAGAGTGGTTTGAGCTGGGCTTCTAACTGTTCAAAACCACCAGGTATCTACAGGAGAAAGATGAGGCGAGGACTAATCACCATCTTAGACACACGGGGCAGTTCTACCTTGCCCTTTAGGGTCACGATGAGCCGGAATTGACTCAATGTCAGTGAGGTGAGAAACCCCGGCTCTCTTCTGAGATGAATGAGTAACATAGAGTAAATTACAAAACATAATAATCTACGGGCCAACCATGACCCCATTGCCTAACCCAGTAACTAGAATATGCTAACAGGGAGGGACACATAACATTCGACCATTCTTCCCCTACTTTGTCTCTATTTCCTTGACGTTTTACAGATTTTTCATATCCACCTGCCAATGCTATATGTTGTTTACTTTCGTTTATATTTTAGCTTTATAAATATTATGTTTTTTAGCTTTATAAATGCTATGGGAAACACCGGCTCTTCTTTCTCAACATGATACATTAAGATTTATCTGTGTTGCATGCAGTTGTACCTTTGTATTATTCCTTTTTGTGAATATGCTTCCGTTCATTATTATTATTAACAGCTCCAGGTGGCACTGCAGGCCAGGCACTGTGCTGCGATGCCTAGGTTGAAAGATGAGGCTGTCTGCTCCAGTAAGGATTTACAGCCTTAGAAATACTAAGGCGCCACTCCACCCTGTCCTTCGTGGTCCCTATGAGGCAGCATTAATTCAACAGTAGTGGATTTGGTTTGGAGTTTTGGCTTACTCTTCCATAGATAATCATTTGAGCTGATTCTGGCTTGTTTTGCTTTTTTTTTTCTGACACTTCCACTAATATGTTCATAAACCGGGTTCCAGTATACATTTGCAAGGACTGTCTCACACTTCACAGCTTCAGCCACTAATGATCTTATTTCTGTTCTAGAAAAGGTCAAGTTTGTTCCTACTCCTAGAAGCAATAAAGCTTTCACAGCAACAAGAAAGGGAACCAATGAACCCACCAGTCACATTTACAGCTATGGAAGAAAAAATGTGGAAGGCTAAGAGCAAATTTAACCAAGATGACAAAACAAACGTTCTTTTTCACTGAGCTTTCTTATACATGGTGCAGATGCGTTTAAGGATGGAAGCAACAGAACCACACTCCTGCCTAATATTAGATGCTGTGTTAGTCTGGGTACATTAGAGAAACAAATCCACAGAACTCATATGTATAAGAGAGGTTTATATAAAGGGTAACTGCACATCAAGAAAACATCCAAACCCAGTGCTGCCCAAGCCCACAAGTCCAACATTAGCCCATATGTCTGACACCAATCCACAAAGTCCTCCTCCATCTCACAAAACACACCCAATGATGCCACCTTCCGCAGGAAAGCGGAATCAGTGAATGTGTAAGCATTTCAGCGCTGCACCAGGGTAGGTCCATGTGGCTTCTCCTCAGGGATGTCTTACAGGAAGTGAGCCTTGCCAGCTGAAGCATGGAACTACCTAAGGGAGCTGCACCCCGGTCCAACCATCAGAAAGCAAGAGACCAGAACTAGAACGCCAAGGCTCACTGAACGAACCATTTATCTCTCCACCCTTCAATTGACCCCACATGTGTTTATCAGCCAGGTTGGCAAAATAAACTTTAACTACTATCTCAGATGCCTCTACTGTTAAATGAAGGGCCAGTCATTAATGATAGTAAAAGTTTTCTGTATTTGCCACTGCACCACTAAAACTAAAACAAGCAAAAAAGTTAAACTAAAAATATCTCAAATTTTAACTCATATTTTGCACTCGTTAAGAATATGACTTAGTCCCAGTAGGACAGCACAGCACTGCGGATGATTCTGGGGAAACAACGGTGCTCACACTGAAAAGTTGAGAGGCTTCTATGATAGACACCTCCAACAGGTTCTCCCTCCTTCCCCACCACACATTTCAAAACAGTACTGTAATCTGAGAAGTATTTTTTTTTTAATTTAGTCTTACTAATGATATTCTCTTCACTTATTCAAGTCTTTGGCTTAACTTCCTAGACATCTTAAATGCCTGTGTTCTTGTGAATGGCATTTCCCCCTATTGGTTAATGATAATAAAACTCTTTTCATAGTCATCATTTGATGCACAGTCATTTCATCAGGTCCGATGCGTCTTTCAGGAGCTCTGATGGTCCAGTGGTTAAAGGCTTCATTGCTAATGGAAAGGATAGCAGTTTGAACCCACCCAGTGGTTCTGGGGAAACAGATCAAGCAATCCGCTTTCATAAAGGTTACAACCCTGTAAGCCTTGTGGGGAAGTTCTGCTCTGCCCTGCAGGATCTCTGCCTCTCTGAATGTACTGCCTCGACAGCACACAGGACCAGTCTGGTGCGTGGGTTAAGCACTCAGCTGCTAATGATAAGTTCGGTGGGTCAGCCAGTCACTCCACAGGAGAAAGGCCTGGCAATATACTACCACCATGATCACAACCTATGCCACTAGTACATAATTTCCAAGTGTTCATCTGAGGCCTATCATTTGGCTGAAAACTGAGCTATCGTGTGAGTTAAGTTCTATCCTAAAAGGTAACTAGGGACTATAGTCTTAAGGGCTCCCTCAGTTTCTAACCACTCATTAAGTCTGGTTTCTTATGACTCTGAGTTCTCTTCCACTTTTACTCCCACTCTATGCCGGAGTCCTCGTGGCATAATGAGCTGTGCACTGCGCCGCTAACGGCAAAGCCAGCCCTTTAAAACCGCCAATCACACGATAAGAGAAAAAGGAGGTTTCTACTCTGGTAAAGATTTAAAGTCTCAGAAACCCAGTGACAGTTCTACTCTGTCCCATAGGGTCGCTATGAGTTTGTTGTTTGGTTTGGGTTTTGTTTGGGCTATTTTTGCTACCCAGGAACTTTCAATGTGATATTTTCAGAGCAGTTGAGAGTGGTAGTCGGACATCATCTAGCTCTTCTGGTCTCAGGGTCCCTGAGACTGAGGTTTGACTGGCCCATTAGTCCACTAGACTAATTGTCCCCATGAACTTTCAGTTTCCTTCAGTCTTCTTTGCTCTGAGCATGAAGAGACGAATTGTTGCACTTGCTACGGCTGTATTCACTAGCTCTTACGAACCCAGTCACTACTCACCAAAGTGGATATGGAGCATGTCCCTGTGTACTATTGACCTCAGTGCCCCTCAAGACTAGGTCATTGAGTCACGTACAGCTCTTAATTCCACCCCGCCCCACCCTATTTTTTAAAAGACTACGAAATAATTACTTTTCTCCTGGAATGAGATAAACGCTCAAATAAGACAACCTGTGTGGAAGAACTTACAAACCAATAAACAGTACTTAATGGCAGTCCAGGAAGAGCACAAATTAGCTCTGTGACAATGTTATTTATTTCCTGACATTTGCAATTAAAACTTTTTATTTGTATCCTCAACAACGTTTTGGGTTTTGTTTTTTTTTTGGTACCCTACCGTACAAAAATTCCTAATCAAAATTTCCAATGAATTAGAATACTTAAGTTGGAAGGGAAATTGTAGTATCTCTCAGTCTGAATTGTATGGCTCAGAAAGACTAAAATATTTTCCATCTGGAATTTTACAGCAAAAAAATATTCCATTTCCTGGTTATTAACCAGGGAATCTGAAGAGAGAACAACTGATTTTCCTCAAGACCCAAAACCAGTGGCATGGTTAGAAGACATGAACTCGTAGACATGGACTTCCAACAACACCCCTACAACATCACCTATCACTTATTTCCCATTCCCAATTCACAGAGCAACCTAATTATGAGTTCTGAAATAAGAGACAAGTTCTCACAGGTTTCTATTTTGACACAAACGACTAGTTTTTAACCCTCTGTCCAATCTCCAATCCCAAATCATTTGCCAGGATCTTCAAATCCTGGATCTCTAGATGCTACCTCAAGGCCAACAATTCTATATAGTAAGATGCATCAGACTGCTCCAACAAAACACATCTCCCTCAGACCACCCTGGAACTATCAGAGGGTAAATCGTTCTCCTAGCTCTAACATTTCTACTATAGTGGTGTTAACACTTAAATCTTGATACCAAAGGTGCCAACCAACTCGCATCAGTCATCTTCGGCAAGTTCTTCTTCCCACTTTTCTTTTCCTAGTATTCAATGTAGAATTCAGGTTTTTAAACCCCATCTGAACTACCACATCAACATCCTGTTTTTACGTGCATTTTGCCTTTTATCATTCCTCTTTTCAATTTATCCTCATGTCCACAGATCTTTATCTTTCTAAAGTATTTTGAAGTCCTTTCATAAAATTCTTCAACATGTCTCATTTTGTGAAAATATGAACTCCTTAATGGCGCATTCTTAACTTTCCCTGTATGAGTATCCTAGGTCTGTCATTACAAACCAAGAATTCTGGTGGCTTATGTGGTAGGCTACTAACCACAAGGTCAGCTCAACTCCACTTGCTGCAAGGAGGGAGAACGATGGCGCTGTCTGCTCTCCGAAAGTTTTATGGTCTTGGAAACCCAGGGGGAGTTCTACCCTGGCCTGGGAAGCTGCTGTGAGCAGAACTGGCGTGATGGCTCTGAGTCACCACAAAGTCCCACCAACTGGGTGGCTGAAAGCAACATTGATTCTCTCAAGGTTCTAAGGCTTGAAGTCCAAAAAAGGATCATAATTTCTCAGAAGGCTCTGTGGAGGCAGCCTTCTTTGTCCCATGGCATTCCTTATTGTGTGACAGTTAACTCCAATCTCTGCCTCCATCTTTGAATGGTGCCTTCCCTCTACACCTGTGTGCCACTCTTCTTATAAAGACACTCCTCATTCAGGATTAGAGCCCATTGTACTCCTACTTGTGTGAACTCAACTTTCTAATCACATCTGGGGAGATGGTAGATCCAGATAAGGTCACATTTGCAGGAATGAGGTCTGAGGATTTTAAAAGTATCTTTTTGAGGGCCACCATCCAACCCATCCTGTCCCTTACACATACCCTGATGCTGGTTAAAGTGGTACATTTCCTATCCTTAAACTATATCTTAAGCTTGTCCTCCTCCCACAGCACTGAATTCCATGCCCTCATCTTCTCAGTATCTTTCTTCAACAGCCAGCTTCAGTTTGATTTGCTCCCCCTCACAGAGTGAGGCATTAAAAGAACTGCGTAAAGGAAAGGGTAAGTGTACATATAGCAGTCCTTTATTCACACATGCTCAGAATGCTTCTTTATTTCTAATCACCTGGAGAAGTGTTTACTGTCCACAGAGTGGAGGTAATACCATCGCTATACTTCTTACAAAGCTCAAGCACTACAAACATTCAGAGTATGATTATGCTTATTATTCTGTAACTGAGCCGAAATACTATATTGACAATGCTTTTTTTTGTGGCAAGGGCTATTGAAATCCTAGAATTTTTTTCAATATTAAAAAGAAAAATGATTACTTGAAAAATGGAAATTATACAACAAATGTATCATAACCTGAAAGATAAAATAGTACAGTAAAGAATATAAACTCAGAGAAACCTAGACTCAAATTCTTATTACTAGGTACCTAATTTTTCACAAGTTATTTAACTTCTCTAGAACCCTGGTAGTTTAGCGCTTATGCATTGGGCTGCTAACCATAAACTCAGCAGTTCACAGCCTCCAGCTGCTCCTGGGAGAAACCCACAAGGGCAGTTCTACCCTGTCCTTTAGAGTTGCTATGAGTTGACAGTGAGCTTGGTTTTGGTTTACTTAACTTCTCTGAGTCTTACTTAGTCAATATAAACTACATACATTCCAAGGCTGTTGCGAATAACTTATCAGAAGCACCTACTGTAGTCCCTGACACATTCTAGATAGCAGTATCATCCCCTACCACCATGTGCTTTAGCTTAGATCAAAGCTCAGGCACTTATTAAAGACTGAGAAAAATGCTCCACATGCTGCATGAAACAGCAAGCAGTTAGAGAATTCAAACCATCTTTCCAATGCTAGAACCGATCATTTGTTGCTTTGCTTGGCTAATTAAAATTTCATACAGAATACAGTATTTCCATGTATGAGATTATAAAAGGAAACCATAGTTTTCCTTTTCAATTAATAAGCATTTATTAATAACTAGAAAACTAAAAAAGCTGACCGGGATCATTTCTCCTACTTGGCTTCAGGATTTATCCTTAGATTCAAACCAATTGTCCTAATTCTCCATGTATTCATCCTGTTTCTAGTCTGAAAATAACCACTACCCACCCTAACTTTTGGGGGTCTCTGCACCTCTGTTTCTATAAGAAATGAAAGTGAGGAACAGTCTCCCCTCACCATAATCTTCAATAGATTCTAAGACTACAAATACAGAACCGTGTTTAAAAACAATCCTGAAACACAGAAGTACGCACACTTGACGTACCTGAATGTGCCAAATGAAGTTAAGGGAACTGCTTGCCATGAGCAGACAGGGATAACAGAAAGAGGAGACCAGAAAACAACATCGTTTGTCTAAATCTTGCGGCTCTCTACTGTGCTTCTGAAATAAAAGAACGCCCTCTTGAGTTTCAGTTTTTTAATTTCCTAAACCATGAAACTAGGTCTTATCAGTCCTTGCCCACACATGAACTCCCCTTTCTCCCAAGGAACGATGGTGATGCTTAACATTGGTTTAAGCATTTCACTGTTCATTGAAAGGCTGAAGGTTCAAACCTACCAGGCACCTGTGAGAGAAAAGACATGTAAATCTGCTCCAGTAAAGATTAAAGCCTAGAAAACAGTATGTATGGGGCAGTTCTACTGTTATATAAGGCCCTTATGAGTCAGAATCAACTTGATCGCACCCAACAACATATATACCCTACCCTCTAAACCCAGATTTAAAGCAAATGGTCCCACATGGCCAATCTCCCCAATAGATAATATAAAAAAGAAAAGCCTCACAATCTTATCTCGTGTGTACGATAAAGGTTTAAGGGCGGTGAGGCCATAACCTTAAAAGTGCGTTAGACTTAATAATTAATTTTATTCAGAGTTTAACTCAAATATGACAAGTTGCAATTTTAAAAAGAACACTCTAAATCATGCAACTTAGGTCTTGTTAATTAAAATAGGGAATTTTATGCATTATTTAAACTTTTAAAATAAAAAATTTAATAATAGAATTTACAGGTGTGTGTAATGGAATTTCCTAATATGGCTTTTCTACCCAAGTCCCTGTAAACTCCCACCAAATGACTAAAATAACTAGGTGCTATGCAAATAGGGTATGTCTAACACCAATAAAGGGGATCAGTCAGTTTTCATTACCATGCCCCTGGCTATATAAGGGTGAGTCATCTTTGATGCAGAAGCAGAGAAAGAAGCCTGTAGGACCTTGGAAGAGCACATTCAAGATCTCTTTCTGAAGTGGCAGGGGCCACCCAAACCAGATGCATCAGACAGTGGGGCGGAGACTCGGAGGAGCAGCTCTGCGACTATGGGTTACCTTCTCCTTATTTGGCCTGAGTATGGAACTGTGGGACAGAGGGCAAAGGTCAAGGAGCAAGTGGCCATGGGACTGAGGACTAGAGAAAGATACTTGGCTCCTGGCTCAGGAGGTCACTGTATCCTAACTGTTGGCTGATCCAGACTTGTGATGACCTACAGAGTCCCTTACTAAAACATAAACTCACTGCTATCAAGTTGATCCTGACTCACAGTGACCCTAACAGGCTGGGTAGTACTCCGCCGGTGGGTTTCCTAGACTTTAACTCTTGAAGGGAGTAGAAAAGTCTCATCTTCCACAATGCAGCTGGTGATTTTGAACTTCTGACCTTGTGGTTAGTAGCCCAATGTGTAAACACTACACCGCCAGGGCTCCTTCCTGACTTTCCTAATAAATCACCTTAACTGTGAGTATCGACTCTGAGTTCTCTGTGGCCATTACATCGAATTCTCGATCCCAGAAGAGATGCAGAGTGGTATGGGAGGAATGGTGTCAAGATGGAGTGTAGAGGCATGTCTGACCTCTACATCATGGCAATTGGGAAATCAGATGTCAGATATGTCCATATCCAAGCTGTTTACAGCAATGTGAATGTAATATAATGTTAGGGCCTCCGAGATAAGTAGTTAAGCTTTAATTATTTCTATCCTCAAGTAATATACTGTACTATAGACATAGTAAAGAGTCTCAGAATACCTACCTAACTTCTAAAGTTCTACAGACTCGGGAAAGCAGGAGAATGCACAAATCCTGTTTGATGAGGATTGACTTGAATCTGGGGGAAGATTTTCGTCTGTGTTCTCTAATATAAGAGGGGGTACAAAAAAGAAGGAAAAAAAAAACAATGGGCAGAGCAGAACTTTCATAGTATGCATTTTTCCTGCTAGTTGAGCATCAAGCAACTCACTCTGAGTTAGTGCACCCAGTGGTATCACCTAGGAAGGTTTTCTCTGGTCACAGTGAATTTTTTTGTAAAAGCAGTTTAGCTCAAACCTCCTTTTTTGTGATGGCCAATTTAAGAGAGAACAGCATGCAGCTGTGAAATGTTTCCTGCTCAGGAAAAATGCCTCAGAAACTGTCGTGATGTTTAACACAGCTTACAAGGCAGGGCCATGGGAAAAATCCAAGGGTACAAGTGGTTTTCTCATTTCAAAAAAGGTGAAATGCTGATTGATGACAAACCTCGTCTGGATGCCCGTCAACTTCCCGAATGAACGAAAATGTTAACGAAATTCATGCACTTGTGATTGAAAACCCTGACGGACCAATGAAGAGATGAGGAAGTTATCTGGACTATCTTGGAGCTTGGTTCAGAGAATTTTAACTGAAGATCTGGGAATGAGAAGGGTGGCTGAGAAACTTGTGTATTAGCCTTTGACTGACAAGCAAAAAGAGCATTGCCTGGGAACATGCTGCGCTTTGAAAAAAAATGTCCTAGACTTTTTCTCCAAGGTCATGACTGGTGAGGAGACATGGTGCTATTCTTTATGACCTCAAAAGCAAACATCAAGCCAGTGGAAGCCGCCATTGTCACCTCGCCCCCCAAAAACTCAAGTGAAATCAAAGATCAAGATGATGCTCATTTATTTTTATGATGTGCGGGGGGATAGCGCATATGAAGTTCATTTTACCAGGTCAGCCTGGTAATCCAGCTTTCTATGTAAAGATTCTGAAAAGATCAAGTAAGTGTGTGACAAAACAGGCCTGATTTGTGGAAGGCAGGGCACTGGTTTTGCCACCATGACAATGCACCTGCTCATGTGTTCCAGTTCTGGGCAAAACCCAGCATGCCTATCTTGCCCCAAGCACCTTACTCACCTGACCTCACTCCCATGCAATTTCTGCGAATGCAGAAGGACATGAAATGCCAGCAATTTGACGACAAAGAAGTGGTGAAGAAAGAAAACAAGGGAGGTGCTGTCAGCCATCCAAACAGATGAGTTTGAAAAATGTTTCCAAGAATGAATCACAGATTTGACAAATGTATTAAATGTAATGGGTGGGTATTTCAAGGTGATAAGGTTGTTTTGTAAGAAAAAATTTTAAATACAAAGCTTTGAGAAAGAAAAATTCTGGATTTTTAGGGGTACCCCCTTGTGTCATTAGCTTCTGAGGATCTGCAGCTAGTACAGCTGAGGAGTTCAATTTTTCCTTTTAATTGGATACAAGTCCATTTAAAAACAGACAGTTAATCCACCTGTCATTTTCAACTATACATTTAATCAAACAACCAGGTATTACTGATAAAGGAGTAAGTGTCTGCATTGAGATGTGCTGGTAAATGTAAAATCACACAGATTCTGAAGACATAATATGGGAAATAGAATGCAAGGCTCATTAACAAGCTTTTATATTGGCTCCATATTGGTAAAATTTAGATATACTGAATCAAACAAAAATAAATTTCACTTTTTAAAAATATCCTTAATATGGCTAATGGGAATTTTAAACTACATATGCAAAACTACTCAGCAAGTAAGAGAATCTTCGCACTTTCTTATGAATTAAACTGAATCTAGAGGAAAATATTAGGTTTTAACCTCTCCTTTTGTCTCTCCCTTGTGGTTTAACTCTGATTCTCTTTCCTCCCTCTCAAAGGACTCAAGAGTTGAATAAAATTGTTTTTGTGACTAAATATATGGCTCAACTAATCTGAGTGCCCAAAAGGTCTAATACTATGAAACATATTCGCTTATCCAAAAATGAATGTGTATCTAAAAATGAACAAGTTCTTCTACAGCTAGAAAACCCTTATTCATCCTTCAAGACCCAGTGGACGTGAAACTTACTCAGCTCCTTCTGTGATCTGCTGCATTCCATTCCCTCAGCACTAAAAAAAATCATTATATGATAAGCACACACCATAAAGTGGTAGTGCTATTTGAAAAGCCTACACCTACTCCATTTGTTTTTCTAGAATTTACAGGGCATCAGCTACATGCTTGGCATCAAGGACATAACAGTGAATATAAAGTCCTTAATCTTGTGGAGTTTGCAGTCTAGATAGGTCAGAGTAATCTCTGAATACCTATCAAATGACTCAAATATAAGGAACATCATTAGTTGGAATGCAGTTGTCCTAATATGTAGAATCACCATTATAGCCTCTTCTCCTTATATCTGCTTGTCTGCTTTGTAGTTCAATAGCTGAGTCAACTTGAGCAGCAGGTACAGTCTAGACTGTTAACAATGAGTCTGTGGGAGGGAGAAGAGATGCCTGACAATTAGTAAAGGATTATTAATTTCTTACCATAATTTAATAACAAGAGCTACTCTTCATAGCTCCTGCTTACTAGATGAATAAGATTTCACTCAATGGGGTGAAGGCTATAATTATGTCAGAGAGGCATGAAGGCTTGGTTTTTATGTTGGCGATGGAAACAGACCACTGGAGTTTGAATTAGTTTCCCCATCCACAAGTTGTGTGGCCCTTGACATGATACCCTTCTTCCTTATAACTAGTTTCCTCATCTGTCAAATGATGGTACTTGAGAAGTGCTCATAGCAATGCCAGTCAAAGCACCTAATAAATGTTAACATTAGCTCTCCTTAATCCAATTTTATCGTTTGAAAAACCAAGACAAGACAAAAGTAATGCTTGAGGAGCCCCACCCCGGAGGTGTAATGAGTTACATGATGGGCTACTGTAAACGACAGGTGGTCTGTAGTCTGAAATAACCAGCCGCTTATGGGGAGAAAGATGATGCTTTCTACTGCCAACAAGAGTTACAGCCTCAGAAACCCATGGGGCAATTCTACTCTGCCCTAGGTCACTAAGAGTCAGAAATGACTCAATGCAAGGCTAAATGGCTTGTGTCCTGTGCCGTGGCTAACAGAGGGGCTCAGTGGAGTACTCAATCCAGAGCTACTGGCAGCCAAGGTCCAGACTTAACTACTTCAGGGTATTTTCAAGAAGAGGAAGCTACATTGGGCACAGTTTAATATACTTACTTATCTAGGGAGAAGGCAGGGCAGGATTGGAGGAGAGGTTTTCTGAAGTCTTCATTTAGACTCTCACTGCCATGGAGTCAATGCTGACCCATGGTGACTCCCTGTAGGTTTCTGAAACTGTATCTGCTTACAGGGGTAGAAAGCCCAGTCTTTCTCCCACGGAACTGCTGGTGGTTTTGAACTGCTGACCATGCGGCTCATGGCTCACTGGATAACCACCACACCCCCAACATTCCTTTCATTTAGACTAGATTTGTAAAAATATGAACATCTATTCAATATCATCCACAGGAGAAATACAAACTAAAACCTATGAGACAGGGCTATCTGCTCAACAAAGTGAACATTTTGCACCACAGTGTATAATACTGTACTGGCCAGCACCAGTTAGTTTTGACAACTGGTTGAAATGAAAAATTAGCACAACCTCTTTGGAATGACAGCTTTTGGCAACTGGTTGAAATGAAAAATTAGCACAATCTCTTTGGAATGATATCTAGTAAAAGTAGACATACATGGGAGTGAGTCATCAAGTATTGGTACTACAGTGTCAGCTCACACAGGTTTATGCCAAATAAAACAGGTTTCAACATGTCTCTGAGATCAGAGGATGGTTTTAGAGAAATTCCTTCAGTGAGACACACTTGTCTGAGCAATCTTAGGGTGCCTTAAAAAGAGAGAGATGCCCTTTGCACCAAGGAAAAAACTATTCGAAATTGTTTAACAAAACTCAAGTAGACATCTTCCCATATCATTGCAGCTTTGCAACAAGTCTACGGGAATGCTGCCCACCTGAAACAAGTTTTTCGATAAATAAAGTATTTTAAGGGAGGGAGGGAAGATCTCAAAGATGAGCAAGGCTCAGAAGATTATGGCAACTGGTTTGGGGGATTCAAAAGGAGTAATCTCAAAGGACACAGGACAAACACAGGAGCTTATTGGCAAGAAGTTTTTTAAAAATTGAAAACTATGTCCGGTGAGAAAAAAGCCAAGAAAGTTGCACCTAAGAATTTTTTCTCCATCAGAACTAACTGCTCATTCTTCACAGATAGCAAGGGCTGTCCTCCAAGACTTCAGTCGGAAAACCTCAACTCATCCCCCATACTTCTCTGATACTATTCTTCAGACTTTTTATTCCCCAAACTCAAACAACAGTGAAAAGGAACACAATTTGAGTGCCTTGAGGAGTCCATTCTGACGTGGTGTAAACGGAGGAGCTCAGGGTTCTTTGAGGGAGGGTTAGACAGATGCGATCATGGCTCTCTAGACTGACTATACAGGCCTAGATGGAAAATATGCCAAGAAACGTAGCTTCACATTTTTAGAAACTTGTTTAAAAGCAAGTTTCAATGACTGTGTAGCATTTTTTTTACTTTCCCTCTTTCATTCCCTTTGCCTCAGCAGTTCTAATTCTAGAAATGTATCAGTGTGAAAAATTACACACTACATGTTTGTTATTAAAGAGACTGCAAATAATCTCCTAAATGTCCATCAATAAAAGGCAACTTTTGTTGGTGTTTGGGGAACAGTAAATTAAGCACTAGGCTGTTAACTTTTAAGTTCACTGGTTCAAACTCAGCGGCCACCTTGTTTGGAGAAAGATAAAGCTATCTGCTCCTGTGAAGATTTACAGTCGCGGAAACCCTAGGACGCAGTTCTACTTTGTCCTGTAGAATCACTAAATGTTGGAAACAACTGGAGAGCAGTGGGCTTGGTTTGGGATTTTTATCCACACACAACATTTAAACACACAGGGAGAGAAACAGAAAAATGAAGAAGCTCTTGATGTACTGATAACCAACTGATAAAAAAACTTACTATTAAATGGAAAAGGCAAACTGTAAAACAATGTTTATAATATGTTAATTTTGTGCTAGCTTGGGCAGCACACATACTAATATGTTAATTTCTATTAAATAAGAGTTGCTCATACTTTGTACAATAACGAAGTATTTAGCTGTGCAGGGAAAGAATGGGCAAAATGATAAGGCAGAATACACATTCTAAACTTAAAGCTTGCTCACTTTCCAATTTTCCATCCTCCAAGAACAACTTAGACTTAGAACACCTATTTTCTCAACTTAAGTAGCTCAAATATACCATTGACAATCCAGTTTACTCTTACTTTTTTCTTCAAAAATACCAAGCAAATTTCCTCTTTTTTTTCCAACCAAGCGAATGTCAATGAAGCCTTTTATTCACTCACTCACTCACACACACACTGCCATCAAGTTGCTTCCAATTCATAGCAACTTTTAGGACAGATGAGAACTGCCCCTATTGCTTCCCAAAGTTGTAAATCTTTACAGGAGCAGAAAGTCTCACCTTTCTCCCACGAAAGGGATTGTGGAGTTGAAGGGCAGGCCTTGTTACTAGTAGCCCACGACCACTCCCGAGCTCCTTAAGGGACCATGAAAGAGTGATACTGTGGTTTTCCAAGTAGAATCTTAGTTTAGATGATACAAAATCATTCCTCTATAGTACCTTTAGAACACCATAGCTGAGAATGTAAAGGGCCGACCAAACAAGGGAAGCCCTCAAGAAGAAGGACCAACACAATAGTCAGTGGATTCAAACATACTATAGTGAAGGCAGCACCGATCAGTTAAGGTCTCATTCTGTTGTACAGAGGGGGTTGCTATGTATAATGACAACTAAAACAGCAAATATGAACCAAAAAAATTAAGATTTCACCATCCTCTAGTTTCTTCCATCTGCAAAGCTGATCAATAAACCTCTCAAACATTCCTAGGTTGTTTTTGTTTTGTTTTTTAATATTGCTATGCCTACAGACTTGGCATAAAACTTTTCGGTGAAATCTGAAACATAAAGAATGTCAAATATATATTTTAAGGGTATTATTTTAAAGTTAGCTAAATCTCAATACATTTCAGTCCTGAAGCAATTGTAGAATGAGCCTAAACTGCATCAAAGTTGAACACGTCACTGCATTTCATTCTCTGAGATTGGCAAAAACTTAGGGGATGATGATAAGAGTTGTATGAGCCCCAATAAAATGATTTAAAAAAACAAAACAACTTAGGGGATGGATGTTAAGAGAAAGCAGCCTCAGTAACCATCAGAAGAGGCCTAATCAGATGAATTCTGGCACATAACCTAATATCATCTCAGATCATCTAATACCACTCAGTACTACAGTGCCTTAAAAAGAACGCAGTCGAGTGGGCCACGCTGAATTTAAGAGCTACCAATGATGTTCATGTCATTAAAGAACAATTCCAGGTACAGAAAAATGTTTATGGTGGAAAAACAAAGGTATTTTTAAAAGACATTTATTTATATATAGACAAATGTTTAGTGAATGGGCATGCAGAATATTAATTAGAAAATCTAACATTTAACTCTCTTCTTTAAATATTTAACCTAAGTATAGTAGTGTTTTTCTTGTTTTTCTAAATAAACACCACATTAAGACTTGTGATCTGTTGAATAAATTTGCATAGTAAGTTAAGAACTCATAAGCTTAATTTGTATCTTAATGTAAAATATGTGCTGCTTAAAGTCAATGGCCCAGAGAGAACCTGCGAGAAAGATATTTTCTACAGTATCTTATACAGAACTTAAGATTAACCCTTTTTTTTTTTTTTCATTTTAAAAATAACACATAGTGGTAGAAGCTACAGTTATTTGACCTGACTTTTAAGGATGTTAAATACATTAGCTCTGACTATAACTAATCTTTTTAGAATAAGGCAAGATGTACTCTCAAGATGCATATTAATATTATATTGGCAAGCTGTTTTGTTGTTGGGAGTGGGGAGTAGCTGAAAGGCTAAAAATGAAACAGAAATGAGAACTTTTATTTCTAATATGATACAGATTTTAACAGATTCATTAAATCCTACTCACATGTGCTCATCCCTACTTCACTCAACTTTTAAATTTTTTGTAGGCAGAAGTTTCATGGTGGAATTGTCATGAATTTTATATCTAAAAGGAGTTGATTCTGGTTGTGATAAAAATTAATCCTCCTGAAGGAATTAACTAAATTTAGATTGTGACTAACATGGCATGTTTAACAAAAATCATCTCCACTTTTTTGTGTAGCCAAGTTTTGCTCCAACAAATTAAAATATATACACATAAAAAACAAAGGCAGAAACTGAGCACAAAATAGATGACCACGCTGAAAACCAGGGCATTAGAAAGTGTTTTAACAATAGTTGGACCTAGGTGGAAGGGTACGTGGGTGTTCACTCTTCTGTTTTTCCAAGTCTTTGGCAAGTTAGAATTTTTTCAGAAGAAAAACTGGAGGAGCCATTAGCACCTTAGTTATCATTAGAGGAAATGGTAATAAAACATGTAAAGGATTGACTTACAAATCTCAACAGAATCCATCCAGAACCAACAGTACCATTCATGTCCAATAAGCATTATAGTTTCTCCAAGTGACTCAGTGGCAACATTTAAAGTCTCATAATTATGCACAAGAGGAAAGCTGCTGTTAAGAATCGCTCACTCACTCACTGCCACTGAGTTGATGCCAACTCATGGTGACCCAACAGGACAGGGTAGAATTGCCCACTCTGAGTTGCCAAGACTGTAACTTGGAGTACAGAAAACCCCATCTTTCTCCCTCGGGCTGGCTGGTGGTTTTGAATGGCTGACTTGGAGAATCTCAGCCCAATGTGCAACCATGTAACTGCTATACCACCAAGGCTCCTTTAAATGATAAACCTAAAGTTTTGAGATTAAAAAATAAAAACTAGAATAGCACAAATACTACCAAACAGCGATTAACATACCAATGCTACTTAAATACTTAAGGTAATCAAGCCCATTTTACATAAGTTAGGAACTTGAATTTAGCTTACAAAAGAATTATCTGTCTTGTAAAACAACGTTTATCTCCAAGAGAAGCTGTTTTGCTCTCAACTGAAGCAGGAATTTCATGAACTCTTTACAGGCCCTCAGAAATACTCACACAGGTTGTTATAGCATCCATAACACCTTTATCAGTAGAAAGTTTGCAAGCATTAAAAAAAAAAAACAATAACGCTGACTTTTCTGACCAGAATTTCACTGCATAGGAAAACAGTGCAGACGGAGTGGGGTGGGGGCTGGAAAGCATATGTAATCTATATATAGGATCCACCTGGAATCTTTTTCATTTAAAAATTTATAAACATTCTTAGCTTATCTCTAAACTTGTGAGTCAACGCCTTTCAACTTTCTGCAGAAAGGACGGCTGCCTTTCTTCTCAAAGAAATCAAAGGTTTGAGAAAAGGAAATACCTTCAAGCCCAATAAATATCTTCCACTCTAACAATTTGCTATGATCATCAAAAGCTTTCCGATCTCAATGAACAAGCACTTCAGCTGACAATGATTCAGGGCTTTTCTGAAGTTTCCACCAGAAGATCAGACACAGCTACCTCGGAACACTTGGCTGGAACTGAACTTTAAAATGTTCCAGGCAGTACCTGGTCTGTCAGAACACCTACCCTGGCAGGAGTTTATAGTTCATCACATGGCTCAAGGAAGAAGGGTAATGAGGGGTAAAATATGCAAAGCCCACGGTTTTGAATATGTTTTGGAGGTGTGTCCACCGATTGTGCTCTGCTGTCATCAAAATCCAGAATTGGCCCGTTCCCCGGACACTGCATGACATTAATACATATGCTGATGTGAGGCAGGCTTTAAATTCCCTCGCGTGCTTACGAGCCCGGTGCACACTTATTTACACGGCGGGGAGATGGGCAGTAAACACAAAACACCGGCGACAACCAGAGAAGCCCTTGCTTTTTAAAGTTTTCGAACTCTTGCACCAGTAATTGTAAGCGGCTGCGACCCGCACTCCGCACCGCCGCCCGCGGCCCCGGGCCCCCGGGCCCCTCCGCCGGACTCCCACCCCCGCCCCGGGCCCGCCTGCCTCCCCGGCGCAGGGCCCGTTGCTGGGTGAAATCACTCACCTGCGACCCGGCGGCACCTCGGTACCGTCGCCTCTGAGAGGAGGAGGGGGGTGCAAAAAAGGGGAAAAAAAGACGCTTCGTTTATTCCCCGCCCACCAACTTCACTCCCCTCTCTCCCTCGCCCATTGACTGACTCAGCTGCCGCTCGCAGGAGACGGCTCGTCCATTGGTCGGACGTGTGTTGCCATTGAGCTAAGGACACGCCCCGCGCGCGGCCTCACAATGGGAATCGAGTCCCAAACCGGTTCCGGGTTAGCGCCCTGGAGTTCCGCCCCCTCGTGATTCGCGCCCCCCC
>NW_022103906.1:2144577-2199030 GCF_000313985.2 Echinops telfairi
CGCTGCGGGCTGTCCTGTTACCACGGCAACGCGGCCGCCGGGACGCCCAGGTCGGGCCGCAGCGCAGCGCGCGCACGCGTGCCCGGGCCGGCCGCGCGGTAGCGGGCTGGGGTCACCGTCAGCCCTGGCAGAGGCAGGCAAAGATGAGCACATTTGAACGGGGCAATTGATACGCAGGAGAGAGAGGAGGTCTAAAGAGTGCCAGAGACGTGTGCCTTGTCAGCTCAGCTCCGTAAAATCTAGTCGCTCCCAAACTCCAAAGGCTTCTTAGCTCGTAGAAATTGATCCCTGAAGACATGCTCACTTGCAAGGCAAACTGGCGTTTAGCACCGACTGCGATTTTTAATGTACTCTCTGTAATAATTCAGTTATTCAAATTTTTCATCAACTGCATAAAAGGACCCACAATGTCCAACACAGAGATAAGGTTAGATATTAAAGTAAAATGAGGTAATTCCTAGGTCTGCGAGGTGCTGGGGGCAAGAGGGTCCTGATCTGCCATTGTAATATTTGTTCAAAATGGACCCCAGTCAGAGGACAGTAGCAGATTGCGAAGGAGTCCAAAAGAATTAGGTGCTTGTGATTAGGAGAGGCTTCTGACAAAGAAGCACACCAGACTTTTTTTTTCTTTCCCTGTTTTGACTCCGGATCCTAAGCATACCTCAGGAAGCCTTTGCACCTGCCTTCCTCCTTCCCCATTCTTCTCCCAGCGTTCTCCTCCCAGGAAGATCATTCCTTCAGAATCAAAGATCCCTTTGATTCTTAGATTACAGATCCGACTGAGGGACGAGCAGGTTTATAGTTGTTAATAAATTTATAGTTTGCATGGTGGGTAATGCAAGATCTTACCCTAAGGGAGTTTATATTTGGGAAGTAGGATAGTGGAATGGGAGAGTGGGGAAAGCAAAGGGCAACACACAAGAAATAAACTAGCTTGATATTTTATTGACTAGCTTGATTTTTTAACTGGTTTATTGTGACCTGGACTTGGCAAATGGATTGCAATCAAATATATAAGAGGGACAGGGAGAATTTGTAAAGCATCTAAGAGTCTTTGGTCCATTGGAAAAGGAACCGGGTAGACTGGCCTAAGCCAAACGTGGAAAGGTCAGACATCTTGGAAATAAAACAAGAATTGTAGGAACACAATTATAGGCTTCAGTTGATCCTTTGCCAATATTATAGATTACATCTCTTACATTCATTAAATTGGCAATAGATGCCTGAAATAGTGACTCAAAGCACGTGGCAAAATCCAAGGACATAATGTGCAAATGATTTTAAATGTTTCTTAAACACTGGTAAATTACATGTAAGGCCTATATAGTGTTTTTAGATGCTGTCAATAGGTTCAATGAAATACTGCCCAGTCCTGCCTGCAACCTGTTTGAGACATGGTTGCAGCCACTGTGTCTATCCATCTTGACCAGGGCCTTCCTCTAGAAGACACAACAGTGTATCTGATAAGTAATTAGTGTATCTTTGAGGCTATTAAAGTGATTTTATTGATAATTTTGACAATC
Source organism: Echinops telfairi (assembly GCF_000313985.2). Taxonomy (NCBI): domain Eukaryota; kingdom Metazoa; phylum Chordata; class Mammalia; order Afrosoricida; family Tenrecidae; genus Echinops; species Echinops telfairi. The sequence goes on from NW_022103906.1 coordinate 2,146,101, forward strand.
CATGTTTATTTTTTTCTAGCTAGAATATGTTGAGTCCTATTTTACATTGAGGGTGTCAGAATTCTAGACTAAAACCCAAACGAGGTGCTGGGAGCAAGAGGGTCCTGATCTACCATTGTGGTATTTGTTCAAAATGGACCCCAGTCAGAGGACAGTAGCAGATTGCGAAGGAGTCCAAAAGACCAAATTAGGTGCTTGTGATAAGGAGAGGCTTCTGACAAAGAAGCACACCAGACTTTTTCTTTCTTTCCCCGTTTTGACTCCAGATCCTAAGCATACTTCAGGAAGTCTTTGCACCTGCCTTCCTCCTTCCGCATTCTTCTCCCAGCTTTCTCCTCCCAGGAAGATCATTCCTTCAGGTTGTCAGTTTGGTCCTGGAAATATTCATAGAAAAGACTTACAATAACTCATACTTTATAATCAGGAAAATAATGTTTGAGCAGTCATGCCATTTCTCGTGTCTGTTAAAATTTGATTTTATAAATGTCAACCAATTGTAATTTTCTTATAAATTCCCGAATCCTCTGAATTTAAGCTCTGTGTAAATTTCCCTTCGTTATACTACCATCCTTCCAAGGTACTGCCCAGTCCTGTGTGCTTTCCAGCCTTCAATAAACTCTACTTTTTAACAGAAGTTCCAGTTTCCTCTTCAACCAAGCTTAAATTGTAAGTACTTGGTTTGCAGAGGGCTTTGGTTTGGAGTGGACACTCAACTCCATTTTGAATCTTGACATAACTTCAGCCTCCATTTGAGATCTTTCAGATCATCCACTGCCAACTTACAAAGCGTTGCCTTAAGGCTGACTGTGTTAGAAAGTAGAATGAGGCTCTCCCTAGCCTGGAGGGACCAGTCCAGGGAGTAAAAGTAGTGTTTAGCAGGGAATCCAGGACAGATGATCCCTTCAGGACCAGTGGTGTGAGTGGTGATACTGGGAGGGTGGAGGGAGAGTGGGTTGGAAAGGGGGAACCAATTACAAGGATCTACATGTGACCTCCTCTCTGGGGGACTGACAACAGAAAAGTGAATGAAGGGAGATGCTGGCAGTGCAAGACATGACAAAACAATAATTTATAAATTATCAAGGGTTCATGAGGGAGGGGGGAGCGTAGAGGGAGGGGAAAAAATGAGGAGCTGATGCCAGGGGCTTACATAGAGAGCAAATGTTTTGAGAATGATGACGGCAATGAGTGTACAAATGTGCTTTACACGATTGATGTATGTATGGATTGTGATAAGAGTTGTATGAGCCCCTAATAAAATGATTTAAAAAAAAGTAGTGTTTAGTAGAAGGTCAGAGAAAAGGAGGAATACCCTGGGGGTGATGGGTTGATGCAGTGGCTGTGACAATGACCTCAAACAACGCTGTGAAGATGGCGTAGGACCAAGCTGTGCTTCCTTCTGTTGTGCATAGGATTGCTTCCAGTCAGAACCTATGCAATAAAGCAGGGAGGGGCCTGCTTTGACCTCAAGGGATTTTGGTGAGTATGAAGACTGGTCCCGGGACCACATGATCGTGTGTCATACCATGGCCAGTGTCTCAACTTGTGGGTCGCAACCCCTTTGGGGGTCCCAATTCACAGAGGTTGCCCAATTCATTACAGTAGGAAAATTACAGTTATGAAGTAGCAACGGAAATAATTTTATGGTTGGGGGGTCACCACAACATGAGGAACTGTGTGAAAGGGCCATGGCATTAGGAAGGTTGAGACCTACTGCTCTAAGATCTTTGCAGTTACAGTGGTATGTGTGGCCCGACCACGGTCCTTTGCTTGCCTCTGTAGTCATTCTGTGACCCTGATGAATTGATCTCTTGCCAATCATGAATTTGTGATGAATTTCTTTGTTTTCCATGTTTTATATAATTAGCCAAAGAAGTTCTAGTGGCACTGTCTGGTAAGCATTGGACTCCTAACCTCAAGGTCAGAAGTTTGAACCTAACAGCCACTCTGTGAGAGAAAGATGAGATTGTGTGTTCTCATAATGACCTACATCCTCAGAAACCCTAGACGAGGTTGATGCGAGGCAGAATTGACTCAGTGGCAGTATGTTTAGTTTGGTTTTACACAATTAGCCACGCGGCTATGAATCCTTGAGACACAATTAAGGCCTCATACTGATGGCCTCCCTCATCAGGATGATTGTTTTTGGTCTGGTAATTAAAACTTAAATAAAGAGGCCTCTGTAAACTATATTTGTATTTGGGATATCTCTTCCCCCTAGAACAAAATATAGTCCTGACCCTCACCAAAAATAAGAAAGAGAGGTACACATTATAAAGTATAAACAAGTCTTTCTTTCTGGAAAGGAATCAAGCAAACGTGTGAAAATATATTCAACTCCATTATAATGGAGGAATACAAATGAACATAGCATTCTTCTCCAGACCACAGAGAAGCTTTTTACTCAGTGTACTTCAGTATGACTTACATTTCTCAGAACTGATATATAATCATGGATTGCGTTCATACTTTGAAACATCCAGAACTGTTTGCGGTGGTGGTGTTATATGAGGAGGAGTCAATTCCTCCTCAGAATGGTGCAATGTAGAAGAGTCCCTCAGGGCTTTTTCAGGGAGCTCTGGGGGCTTAGTGGATTATGCATTGGGCTGGGCAATTACCACCTTATGGGGCAGTTCTGCTCTGTCCTGTAGGGTCAGGGTGGCCTGAGTCAGATAGACTTGATGGCAGTGAATTTGGGTTTCTTGGAATCATCAGTAGAGCAGATTTTCCAGACTTTCTACCAATACACCACTGGATAGATTTAAACCATCAACTTGACTAGCAGTCAAGTGCTTATAAATTTTATAATTTAACTAATTTTTAAAAATTCACGTGTACCTTTTGAGTTGTCCAGAAGTAATTAGTTGCACAATATTTAAAATGCAAAAGTAGCTGTGAGCTTAGTTTACCTACCTGAGTCAGCTGCCATTCTCCCCAGCCAACTCTGTAGGCTGAAGCCCCAAGAACAAACTGGATGGTGACTACTCCCGAAAGGAGAGCAGCAGCCTCCAAGGCTCAAGTGGGGAACCTAACCTCATCCAGAGAGGTGGATAGAGAGGGTTCATGCTGGAGGGTCTGGGAACGGGGCCAAGAACGCATAAGGGGATCAGCCAAATATCAAACATCAAACAGCTATTTTGAAATAAAAACTCTGTTGCAACAATTATCACCTTGCATTCTCATGAAGTCAAGAGCACCATAGTCACACTCCAAGGTGTGACCATAGTCACGCTCCATAGTCACACTCCATGGTGTGACCATAGTCACGCTCCCATCTCTGAACCTACAAGACACCAACACTACAGGGTTAAATACAATCATAGACTGTCTACCAGCGCATCCACCATTGGGTAGAAACTCAATGCTAGTGCTCCTTCATGGGAATATTTAAGAATATTTTTTAAATGTAAACCTTTTCAAATATAGTCAAATAAGCTTGGCTTCCCTGTTCCAAAATCTTGAACTTGGCAATGGTTAGAGAGCATACTGTAAACACACAATGACCTTCTACCTCATAACCAGGAGGTGCTGTCAAAATAAACACACGCAAAGCACAGAATGCTGATAAACGTCAAATGCCATAATACAGTGGTTACAAAACAAAAGCATGATCCAAACAAAATTCAAGGACACTACGAATAAAACATAGCAAACCATCTCAAAAACAACTCAAAGCAAAAGGCAAAATAACATGGAATCTCCTTTATTCGTGGGGGAATAACGTAGCTGACAAGCTTTGTTTCACCATGAATCAGAATCAACTCTGGCCGTGAGTTGTTGGAGCTTGTTCTGTCTTTTTAAAGTCTCCACGTAAAATGAGCGGATATCCCTCCAGATTCAGTGTCATCTAGAACAGCGGTTCTCAACCTGTGGGTTGCGACCTCTTTGGGGCTGGAATGACTCTTTCATGGGGTTGCCTGATTCATAACAGTAGCAAAATTACGGTGATGAAGTAGCAACGAAAATAATTTTGTGTTTGGGGGGGTCACCACAACATGAGGAACTATATGAAAGGGTCACAGCATTAGGAAGGTTGAGAACCACTGAGGCTAAATATTTAAATATTTGATACTTTTTCTGAGGATTGTTGATCAGACAAGGAGACCTACAACCTGAAGCACTTTGCCTGAGGCCAGTGTGGGGGAACAGAGAGAAGCCTGGGCACACAAACGGCCAGGCTGAGTTAGGAGAAATGACATTTCCAAAATCAAGAGAAAACATGACTTTTGTGAATTTGATACAAACTCACTGCCAGAGTGAACCCGATAGGACCCATGGGGTTTCTGAGACTGGAACTCTGGACAGGAACAGAAAGGCAAGTCTCTGTCTCTTGAAGTGGAGGGTGGTTTCAAACTGCAAACCTTGCAGTTAGCAGCCCAATGCATAACCATTATGCCACCAGGGTTCCTGTGAATTTGATATAGTCTGTTCATTTATGAATTTTCTAAAATTTAGCTTGCCTTAGAGCCAGCTAAGATTCACGGAGACCGTGTGTGTGTGAGAGAGAGAGACTACAACTGTGGTCCTTGGGGTCTTCAATGAGTGGTTTTCTGGAAGTAGATCACCAAGCCTTTGTTGCAGGGCACCTCTGGGTGAATTTGAACCTCAATCCTTGTAGTTCACAGGCAAGTATGTTAGCTTTTGACAACAGTCAGGGACTTGGCTATTGTCAACGTTTACGAGAGAAGTAGTTGGGACAACCTAATGTCATGAAAATAAATTTTTACACATAAGATTTTATTTCTGGATCCAGAAAGAGATGTTTAAAAATATCTTCCATTTATTGTAACTTCAACTAGAGAAAGTTACTAATTTTAGAATCCCCATTATTGGCTAATATGTTATTCTTAGTTACTATCAGGTCAGCTCAGTTGAGAATCATCGTGACCTTATGTACAGCAGAAAGAATCATTGCCTGGTCCAGCTAACACCAAGGTCAGCAGTTCAAAACCATCGCTGCTCTCTGGAAGGAAGATGGGGCTCTCTACTCCCTTAAAGAGTTACAGTCTCCGAAGCTCACAGGGTGAGGCTCCACTCACCCCGTCCTATAGAGCCCTATAGAGCCACTGTGAGTCAGCATCACCTCAAGGGCAGTGAGTTTTGTTTGTTAGTTTGGGAATGCTCTTCCAGTGTTTGGCCAGGGTTTCCATCCGTTTCGTTGAGGATTTTCCTCCTTTTCACTGGCCCTCTACCAACATGATATCCTTTCCTGGAGACCGCTGTTTCCTGATGAGACGTCCACAAAAAACAAGCCAATGCTTGCCACCCTTGCTTCTAAGGAGCATTGTAGTTCGATTTCCTCTAAGGCGGATCTGTTCACTCTCTGGCAGCCCATAGTGGTTCTGAAACTCACTTTTTACTTAATAAAGATCAGGTGCGTCACCCTTCTCTAAATCCTAAATGCATCAGGCTTAACTTATTGGGATTTTATACATATTAAGTTTAAATAAGAATGGAGTTTGGAGGACCATCTAGAGATAACTTTCTGGCGATCAAATCTACTTGAAAATGAAATGAACTGCCTCCGAGACAGTTCATCATCTCTGCAACTGATTAAACAGAGGTGAAACGGGAAAATAGATGTACCTCCCAGTTCTTCCCAGCTTTGAAATTGTATCACTCCAATGAAGTGGTTATATTTTCTTTCACTGGGTTCAATCCTCAAATACCCATGAGCCCCCAAGGAGCAGGTGTAGCTCCTGCAATTTGAACTCCCAGGTCACAGTGACCACACACACCAAAATCATTGAAAGATCCCTGCAGTAACCTGACCCGTGTTTATGTAATTTTTATTAATACCGAGGACAATATCACGCAGAACCTCTGAGGGACTGAGTTAAGCTGTAAGCCATAGGATCACTGCAGGCTCTGCTAAGGAAGGGAGATGAAGGAGTAGCCTAGAGTGTTGGCAGGTATTTCTTTGGGTGGATAGGAAGATCATAATCCACAGGAGGAAGAAGAGTCATCAAAGGAGGCGGGAGGGCAAATAATTGGGGTGGGATTGATAAGTAGTTTGAACTGTGGAATACAAACTGGATCTGAAATGTCAACCCCCCACCTAATTCACAGTAATAACATCGTTAAATAAAAAATGAAGAAGAGATTAGAGAATGGAAGTAGGTATGTGTACTATGCATAACCGTAGGTATATAGGTAAATAACATTCCAAACCTTTTCATCATGCTGTATGTAGAGTAGTTCTGAAGACTTAGAATAATGCCTAGCTCATACTAAAGCAGTAACACAAACAAACAACTCACTGCTCTCAAGCTGATTCCAACGCAACTGCTACTGTAGGTTTCTGAGCTGAAACTCCTTACAGGAGTAAAAAGCTCTGTCACTGATCACACTAGTGGTTTCGAACTGCTGACCTTGCTGTTAGCAGTCCAAAGCATAAACCACTACACCACCTGGGCACCTTAATGAAACAGTAAACCCTCAAAAAATGCAGCTAATGATAGCTTTCCTAGGAAATGCAATGTATCTTTCAGTAATCTAAACTCATTAACTCATTTAACAAACAAGCACTGCTTGGCAATGAGACTGTTACAGGGATCAGGAGGATACCTTCAACTGGAGTTCCAGGGATCCATCTTAACCAGTGCCATCAAGTCGATACCAGCACATGACGACCCGACCCTGTGTCTGAAGAGTCAGAGCAGAACTGTGCCCCATAGGATTCTCTCTCTTTTTGACTTTTTAATCATTTTATTAGGGACTCATACAGCTCTTATCACAATCCATACATATATAAATTGTGTAAAGCACATTTGTACATTCATTGCCCACATCATTCTCAAAACATTTGCTCTCCACGTAAGCCCCTGGCATCAGCTCCTCATTTTGTCCCCTCCCTCCCCGCTCCCCTCTCTCTCATGAAGCCTTGATAATTTATAAATTATTATTTTGTCATATTTTGCCCTGTCTGGCGTTTCCCTTCATCCACTTTTCTGTTGTCCGTCCCCCAGGAGGAGGTCACATGTAGATCCTTGTAATCAGTTCCCCCTTTCCAATTCACTCTCCCTCCACCCTCCCAGTATCGCCACTCACACTGCTGGTCCTGAAGGGATCATCCACCCTGGATTCCCTGTGTTTCAAGTTCCTATCTGCACCAGTGTACATCCTCTGGTCTAGCCAGACTTGCAAGGTAGAATTCGGATCATGATAGCTTGCGGTGAGGTGGGGGTAAGCATTTAGGAACTAGAGGAAAGTTGTATTTTTCATCGTTGCTACATCGCACCCTGGATGGCTATCTCCTCCCCATAGGATTTTCAATGGCTGGATTTTAGAAGCAGATCTCCAGGCCTTTCTTCTTAAATGCCTCTAGATAGATGCAAACCTCTCACCTTTTGGTTAGCCGAGTTCATTAGCCATTTAAAGCACCCAAAGACTCCACCTTAGACTAGCATTAAACCTCCACTCTGAGAAGCTAAGTAGTGAAAATATAGAACAGTTAAAATGACCTTTATCAGCCCCATTGCATTAGTAGTCCCTCTTACGAGAATGTAAAAAGTGCTGGCTGGTGCTGCGGTGTTCCCTCGGCCATTTTCACTATAGGATACTTTGAACCCCTACTTCCATTTTTATTTCTGGAAGTTATTCTGTTTTTAATCATCATAGCTATGAAAGGGGGGTGGGATAAATATTACACATTGGACTGTGGTCCACAAGGTCAGCAGTTTGAAACCACCAGCCACTCCATGGGAGAAAGAGGAAGCTTTCTACTCCTATGAAAGAATTACAGCCTTGGAAATTCACAGGGGCAGTCTAGCCTGCCCTCTAGGATCCCTCTGGGTTGACATTGACATGGTCTTCTGTTTTTGAAGAGTTGAGGGCTGACTCAAATGAGATACAAAAGTGATGTAAACAGAAACTATATTTTGAAAGGCCAAATTTATTTATTATATATTATTAGTAGTAGTACTTTATTATATCATTATACTAATGTCATATTCTTGGGAAGAAACAATTCACCAAAATTCACCTGGTTGAGTTGCTAATCACAGGGCAGAACCAGTTGCTCCAAGAGAAAACAACAAGGCTTTTTACTCCTGTAAAAGTCACAGTCTCTGGAACCTACAGGCAGTTCCACCCTGTGCTGTGGGTCACTATGAGTTGGAATCAAATTTGATGGCTGTGAGTGCTTTTGGTTTTAACTTTTGGTCAGGAGCCCTGGTGTCGCTGTGGGTCTCAGGAGGGGCTGCTCCCTCGAGGTCAGTAGTTCAAAACCAAATGCTGTTCCAAGGGTTAAAGAAGAGGCTTTCTACTCTCTTAAAGGGTTACCGCTTCAGAAACTCACAAGGGCAGTTCTATGCTGTCTTATAGGTTCCCTAAGATTCAGAATCAGGATAGCAGGGAGTTAACCTTTGGCCTGGGTTATTAAGAAGATTGGAGATGAACCACAAGCCCTCACATGAATAAAGGGAAGTGTTCTAGGTACTCTAGAATAAATTATTTTTAAAGATTTTTCTGTGTCTAAAGCATCCCTGGTGGCATAGCTTCTGCTCCTGTAAAATCTCAAAAACCCCAAAGGAGCAGTTCTATTCTGTCCAATAGGTTTGCTTTGAGCCTAAAGGGACTCATGGAAGTTAATAAAAATAAGTAGGCACTTATTCCTAAATAATTATATTTATACCTTTAAAAATGAGGGAGCTGTTGTGACATAGAACTGGCTACACGTTGGGCTGCTACCCACAAGGTCAGCAGTTCAAAACCACCAGCCACTCCCTGGGGGAAAGAGGAAGGTTATCTACTCTTGTAAAGAGTTACAGTCTCCGAAACCCACAGGGGCAGTTCCAGCCTGTAATATAGGGTCCCTATGAGTCAAAATCACCTCAGTGACAGTGAGTAAAGTACCCTTGAAAATATAGAAACTAAAACTGATATGCATGTACTTTAATGTCTATCAGATATAATTAGAAGGAAGATAGTAGAGGTTAAGAGCCTAGACTTTGGAGCCATTCTGCCTGGGTATCCAGGATCTACCACGCACTAACTCCATATGCCTCAGTTTCACCTACTGTGATAGTCCTTTTGTTGTGAGGTAGCTAGCTGCAAGGATTTTAAAATCGTGCCTAAAAATAGTGCTTAGTAAGTGTTCAATAACCTTAGCTATCATTGTTATTAATCTCAACATACCTTCAGAAAGTCACCCTGGATGTCAACAGCCTGCTTAGAAAACCAGTTCTTCTGAAAAACTGGGGGAAAGGAGATGGAGGGTGAGGCAGAGCTGAGCAGAGCAGGCAGGGCTGCTGGGAATATGGATGGCAGGGTCTGCTCTCTCCTCCCATCCCACCCCACTCTGGCCTGGCTCTCAAGCGGTGCTCACACTGCCCGCCTCACTACCCACCACCTCACCCCAGGCCCAGCTGGAAAGTCAGCCACGCCTTTTGCTTTTGCCCTAGGTAAACTCAGACTTATTCTGTATACCTTCACGCCGAGCCCTCATGGCACAGTGGTTAAACCAACAGGTCGGCAGTTGGGGCCCACCAGAAAGACGAGGCGTCTGCTTCCTCTAAGAAGTCCCAGCCATGGAAATGTTAGGTGCCGTTCTATTTTGTCCTCTAAGGTCACCATGAGTTAAGATTTGGTTCAGTGGCCATGATTTAGTGGCCAAAATTGCACTAGCCCAAGTTAGGTTTCACTGCCTTTCTATCCACTTTCTAACAGAGCCTTTCGGGGAGAGAATGGAGAAGACGGAGAAAAAGAAACTGGAATGCAAGTAAGATTTCTGTGGCTTTTGTTCATTTTGACTTCCAGTACTGGAGGTAATAGAAACAAACCTCAAGTCTACAAAATATGTACTGTCGTACATATGCCCACGTAAAAACTTTATATGTTGTATAAAATGGTAAGCGCCACCCAGGGAGGGCTTAGAATGATAGAAAGCCTGCACTGAAAGGGATTAAAGGAAATTGCTAGAGGGATTCTTCTTTGTGTCGCTGAGAAAAAGCAGAGACTGAGGTGGCTAAGGAATCTGGGTGGTGCAGTGGGTTAAGCATTGGGCTTCTAATGAAGGAGTCGGCAGACTAAGCCCACCAGCAGCCTCACAGGAAAGGGCTGAGGTGCCATGCTTCTGTAAAGATTGCAGCAGCAGAAATCTAAGAGCAAGTTTTGACTCAATGACAATGGGTTTCATTTCTTTTTCAAAGTGATTAATTTATCCAAGAACACCCATAAGCACGACTTGAGCTGGTGTACCAATAGGATCTTCCATCCAAAGACAAATTTGCAAAGTTCTGTGCATCCAAGAGCTTTCTGCCCTTTTCAATTTCCTCACCCATGTGTGTTCAAGCATGCACACGCACGTGCATGCACGCACACACAACCACCATCATGATCATCAACAATAACAGCAGCACAATAAATACATGTTCTTCATGAAATTGTGTGCAGTAGAAATAGGTAGAGCTGACCATCAGCCGTAAGAATCCTTGAAGAATAACAGAGGCTTTGCTAATCCAGAAGTAAATCCTGTCTCACCAGGGAATTTGTCGTTGTATTGTTGGGGTTTTTTTTAAGTGTCAAATAGAAAGCTGCTTTTTAAAAAGAAAAACAAGCCAAAGGCAAATGATTATATGGTCTACAGTAAAAGGTTGTTGACCTTCCTGTTTCTGTGTGACCACTTTCAAACCACAGAGGAGAAATGCCAACCCTGCCAGGCAGCTCCGAGACTGCTGGACTGTGCCTGGGCAGGGAGTCAGATGCCGCTGGGCCTTGCTTCCTCAGAGTCTGACCCAGAAAGGCTCAGAGCGAAGCAATGGCAGGAGAGGCAGGCACCCAATCACCAAGGAGCCTGGAAACGGCGGTCCTGTTCAAGTTTCTCATGTGAAGGAAAGTGGTTTCTGTGTTGGACTTCCTGACTTCGGCCAGCAGTCAGAATGTAAACTTCTCTCTTTCTTTTTAAGTAATTGCATTAAAACCTGTCTTTTTTTCTCTTGTACCATTTGCTTGAGCCTTTTATTTGAGGCCATTTCATAAATAGTAACATATTTACTGTGCTGCCATTAAACTAATCTGCATCTTTTAAAGAGCATGCCTTGTGTGTTTTTCTGCTTACCAAAATAATGCATGTGCATAATAGGCCAATTGGTAAATAATGAAAAGCACAAAGAAGCAACTAAAACTTATCCAATTTGTGATAACTTAATAATCAAGCTAAGCAACTTGGCACTCCACCAAACACAAGAAAAGCAGTACTGTCATTCCACAAAAGTTTTGTGGTTTCAAATTGTAATGTGATTCAAAGGCTGGCCCTGCTTCCTTCTCCCCACCCCTCACTCCAACTACACAATTCACAAATAGCATCGTGTCATTACTCTTGATGCGGTAGGGATCAGCCTGATACTTGAGCTCACAGAATCCGCTTAGCTGCTCTCTGAATATCTGCTCTCAAGTGAAGCCTACCTCATTCCCACCCCCACCCCTTTCTTTCTTAGGGCCCCATGGGTCAGAGATGGAAGTTCATTAACTGTGAGATTATCATGAGTTGCGTTTCATTCTTTCTTCCCCAGTTATGAACCCTCTCAGCCCTTTCAAAGACCCAACCCAACTCTCTGTCTTAGGATGGTTGCTGACTCAGCATGGCTCAAGAGAATAGAGTAGACCTGCTCCTTGGGATTTCCAACCACAGATTTGGTTCAAAACCACAATGGTGCTTCAAAACCACTAGCCACTCCTTGGGAGAAAGATTAGGTTGTCTGCTCCTATGAAGGTTGACAGCCTCAGAAGCCCCAGTAAAGGGGTGCTATGAATCAGAATCAACTCAGTGGAAGTGGGCTTCACCTTATGGAAGAAGACTAGCACAGGTTTCTGCCTTAAAGCTGCTGGTGGGTTCAAACCCCTGACCTTTTGGTTAGCAGCCAAGCTCTCTGACCACTGAATCAACAAAGCTCCTCTTGAGTACATAGGCTGTTTTTATTCAAGCTTTCCCTAGAGTTCCTGATACATAAGGCCAGCTGTTCTCAAGTCAATTCTGACTCACGGATGCTCCGTGCGTGTCAGAGTAGACTTGTACTCCATAGGGTTTTCAATGGCTGAGATGTGTTTCAGAAGCAGATCACCAGGCTGTTCTTCTCTGGCACATCTGGTTAAACTAGAATCCCCAATCTTTTGGTTAGCACATTTAATACTCAAGGACTGCTTTGAGGTAGAGACTCTAGTAACTAGAGTCTAATGAGTAACAAGTGGGTACATGAGCTAGAGAGCATGTAGAGTCAGTGATGGGAATATTTGAGCCATTTTCTGCCCGATGCTTAATGAAGTGGAGAAAATCTAGCCTGAAGAGAGCTTTGAACAACTCAGAGGCTCAGAAAAATCAGGATGTAGAGAGCCTTGAAGAGAAAGAACACATCCTCATCTGCTGACAATGCAATGTCTAATTCTAGTTCCCATCAGAACCCCACCTCACACTCTAAAATTTTATACCCAGCACTCCTCTAATCGTTTGATTCAACTACATGCTGCACTGCAATCAGAAAGATTAAATGTTAGCAGAATTCCTGACACCCAGCTCTGCTTCTTTATAGAGAAAAAAATAGCTTGAGAGTTAGGATATAGGGAAATTTCAAATGTAATAGCAGTGTCTGAGCTCTGATGGTGCTGTGGTTAGGTGTTGGTCAGCTGGCCACAAGATGGGTGGTTTACACCCTCTAGTTGATCCTTGGGATGAAGATTTGCAGTCTCAGAAACCCAAAGAGTGGAGTGGTTAAGGTGGAGGGCTGCTAACCAAAAGGTCAGCGATTTAAACCACCAGTCACCGGAAGGGAAAAAGATCTAGCAGCTTGCTTTTAGAAAGATACACAGATTTGGAAATCCCATGGGGGCAGTTCTACTCTATCCTAAAAGGTGCCTGTGATTTTGACTTCCCATCAAATTTCCAAACACATAAAAATCTCCAAATAAAGGTAAGGATTTCTCTGGGCTTGTATAACTTCACTATAGCTCTTACCACATCATTGCTTTCATGACTGTGTTTCCAATTAGACGGAAGCAAAGCAGTCCTTTTCTTGTGCATATTTGTGCCTTAAAATTTAGTTTTGTGCCTTTATGGAAGAGATAGATTCAATAGTAGATAGAATAGTAAATATTAGCTGTTTAACTAAATCTCAATGCAATAAATTTAAATAAATGTAAACAAGGTGGGTGGCCAGAAAAATGGGGAATCAATCACAAGGATCAACATAGAATCCCCTCCCAGGGGATAATGGAAAAGTGGGTGAGGGGCGACGGAGGACAATGTAAGATATGGAAATAATAATCTATAACTCATCAAGGGTTTATGAGGGAGGGTGGGGGAAGAAATGGGGAGCTGATATCAGGGGCTCAAGTGGGAAGAGAATGCTTTGAAAATGATGATGGTGACATATGTGCAAATGTGCTTGACACACTGGATGAATGTATGAATTGTAATAAAAGATGTAAGAGCCCCAATAAAAGTATTTTTTAATAAATAAATAGACAAATGAGTCCATTCACAGACCAATTCATTTGACCATGTTCCTTGGTCTTTTTGAAGGACCCTTGCCTATTAAAAATAAAGTTCTCTTGGAATATCTGGAACCTTGAACTTATTATGGAAGGGGTTGTACACAAGGACTTGATGTTTGCGATGTTCCCTCCCCAAAGGAATAGACAATTCTTAACCATGGTTGTAATAAATGAAAAATTATATTTTCTAGGCAATATAGGTCTTAAAGAATTTTATATCCATTCTCTGTCTCAGATGGATTTCTTTTGGTCAAGATGAGAAGGCCCAGGATCGAGGGGAGCAGTTCATCTCTGAAATACGTATATCAGGGAGGAAGTAAAGACAAGCTTAATGATAGAATTGTAATTTAGCTATAGGGCAATTGGATGGCAGTTTTTCATTACTTGAAAATTCAGTTCCAATAATGGAATTTCTACAGACAAGTTAAGTGAACTTGTGGGTTGATTGCTTTGAGGGCTTTCTCCTTGAAGCTACATGCAATGCATAGCATATGCTCAGTATATAAGTTCATCCCTAGATATTACAGATGATAGATATTAAAAAATATATATATACATACACTATTTTTGAATAAAGACTGTGATAGTTAGGTTTATTGTGCCAACCTGGTCAATGAACACTTGTGGGATTAATTGAAGGGCAGTTTAATTGAAGGGCGAGCCTGGGTTTTCTTGTCTCTTGCTCTCTGAAGTCGGACCAGTGTCTGACTGCTTTAGCTAGTTCTCTGCCTCAGCTGGCAAGACTCACTTCCTGCAAGACATCCCTTAGGAGAAGCCACATGGACCTACCGTGATGCAGCCCTGGGTGCTGGAGCAGCCGTGTGGAGACCCCTGCCAGTGCTGAGATGCTTACACTGCCACTGGATTCAAAGACTTTCTACCCCCTGGTCTGTGATTGGCCTGTTCGGCATCATTGCGTGTGTTTTGTGAGATTGAGGAGGACTTTGTAGATCGGTGTCGGACATATGGGCTAATGTCGGACTTATGAGCTTGGACTGAACTGGGTTGGGATGCTTTCTGAATGTACACTTACCTTTATATAAAACTCTTTTATACACATGCGTTTCTGTGGATTTGTTTCTCTAGTCTACCCAAAGTAACACAAGGACAATGAATACCTCAATACCAAATGGTGATGTCCAGGATACCAATCAAAACTTCCCTCTCTACCCCAATAAAAGAGTTGGTATAAGCCTTGGGATGTGAACTGTGAGGTGAGAAGTTCAAACCCATCAGCTGTTCCCCAGAGAAAGAGGAGGCTGCCCAGTCCTGTTCTCAGAACCATTATATTGGGTCACTGGGAGCTCCAAGGCAGTGGGCCTGGGCCTTGGTTGTTCCATTCACAGTTGTTGGGAAGAAGAAAACATCGATTTAGAAGAATAGTGGTTGTGGCAGAGGCTATTGCCTGTGTACGCACAACCATCTTTTTTTCCAACTAAACCATTCAGTTCTCCTCTTAGTGATTTAAGCATAGGCATGGGACCCAATTCAGGCCAAAGCTACTGGAGGTAAACTGAGTGTGGAAGGCTCTTGGCAAAGTCTTCGGAGCTGTTGAATGGAAGTATTTCAGGGAAAATACCACCCTCATTTCTTCTACAACTTCAGCACCCATCCTGACGCCACAAGAACAGCCCCAAGGACCTGGCTAATTGATCAAAGGTGGCACTTCTTTAAAAAAGAGAGAGAAGATGGAAGGATCAATCTTTCTTCATGACACGCCTCCTTCCAGAATTTTTGTTAGGAGCAATAGGAAAAATCCCTGCTCACTGAGATAATGAAAGCCAAGTTTCCAATTTCTAACAGACAAAATGAACGGACTTGGATCTACATCCGCATTATAGTTTTACAAAGGTTGGATTTTTAAACCAAAGGCTATCTACAAAAATGTTGCAGCAAATATGGATTGTGGGGACATGGTAAAAGCAGACTAACAAACACCTGAAATGAAAGGCTTTCCAAGGAAACATTGACATCACTCTAATGACCATGGGAATGTGTCCTGTGATGATTCTGCAGCTGGCCGCTGAAGGGAAGACCCGCTGTGAATCCAGCCCCATTGTGAGGATGTGCCTTTGAACTCTTTGATGTTAACTAGCTAAACAGTGGCTATGTTCTAACATAATTACAGACCTTAAAAGTATAGAATCAAACCTATTTGCAGTTTACAGCTGTGATTCTAAATATTCCCTTTGTGAATATAAAACCTCACTCATAGGTTTATAAAACATCCCAAATTCCATTACAGATCAAATAGTTCCCTTCCTGTAATTTAAAGGAAACAAATTCCAAGCATTTTTCAGTAAGAAGCTAACTGTCGGGAAGGTACAGGTAAGGAAGAACTAGCCAAGCAGCCCGGAAGTTCCACATTTTGCCATTTATATGTTAGCATTGACTTAAGAGGTCTGTGTCTTATATCCTGTCCCCAGAGAAATGCCTTTTTCCATTGTAAAACAAAGTATTTCTGAATGAAAATGGGAGAGAGAAAAACAAGTACAAGTGTAGTAATGTTTTTCTACAGTCAGCTGTTAAAAAAATGCTTAAAAAAAAAAATCCACACTGACAGTGAGAGCCCAGAATCCATTTGCAGAGCCTCCCATGGAGGCCCCAGGGGACCCCTACAGCCCAGTGACTAGGAGTATGAACAGCCTCGTCCCCAGAGCACGCTGGAAAGTAGACATAGTTCAGTCAAACATCATCTTACCATTTGTTTTCTCCTGTGATCTATTTTTAACTAGTTCTAGTTTCATATTTTCTATTTATTTTTGGATTGAGGATTTTCTGTATTTTATTTGTTGACCTTGGGTTATTTTTGTTTTTACATATGAAATCCAGCCTAGGTAAATCTATGGAGACAATAACTAGATTAATAGTTCCTGCGTTAGGCTGATGACGACAGAGACAAATCCAGTGATACTCGTATATACGTAAGAAAGAGCTTTATATCAAGTAGTAATTATATATCAAGAAAACATCCCAGCCCAGTCCAGATAAGACCATAAGTCCAGACTTAGTCTGTAAGTCCCTCTTCAGACTGACACAGCCATATGCAATGATGCAGAACGCTGGAGTGCCGCAGGTTGGTGGTGCAAAGTCGTGTGGATCCAATGAGGACTCTGGTAGCAGCAGGGTCAGCCAGCAGGAAGGTGAAGGCAGAGAGAGAGGGAGAGGTTCCCAGGATCCTCCTTAGGAGAAGGCCACACCTAGAAGGGGTCACCATCAGGTTGGGACCTGATTGACAGGTTGAATACCACCCCTACACTTTCACATATCTTCAAGTTAACAAGAAATTATCTACCAGTCTCTTAAAATTGTGCCAGGGGAGGTTGAGGGAAAATGGGGAGCTAATAGTAATGGATAAACAATGAAGAAAATGTCCTAAAACTGATGGTGGTGATGAGTGCACGATTCATCTTAATATATCCAAACAAGTGAATTGTATGGTATGTGAATTATATGTAAATGAATATTTACATATTTTTAAAAATCCACAAAAATGTACCATAACTTTTTTTGAAGGTGAGCAAACTATTTATTAACATACAAGGCCTGCATAGACCTATTTTTTCCTCTGGACACACTCATCATATGGCAGTGCAGAGGGCCTGAATCTTCTTTAGTCACTGCAGGTCTCGATGGAGCTGGTTGTCCAGAAAAGTGTAGGACCAGACTGCAGTTTCCACCCTTCACATCCTTCTGTCCAAGAACCAGCTGGTCCTGGCATGGATTCTGCACAATGATCGTCACATGCTCTACCTCGCGAGCTCTCCGGCCTCTTGAGGAGGTTGCTGTCTGCTTTCACCAGTCCCACATGCGCATACCTTTGCCCCAAACCTGTAGCTGGCACGACAGCCAGGGCTCTAGTGTTGAGTATTTGCCAAGTGTGCTGGACCGTCTCAGGGATCACTAAAGGCATGGGGTTGGCAGCAGTAGTATGACAGCCTCTCGTGGAAGAGCTATCCTCATAGATTTTCTTACTCACCTGGAGAAGACAAACACGTTTTCTAAAAGCTGAGGAGCGTTTCGTGTTAGCGGGGATGTCTCACGGGTTAATAAAATATTGAAACATTCCTATGTCATCAACTTGATTCCAACTCACGGCAACTTTGTGCAAGAGGAGAATTATCCCGGACAGTTTTAAGGTGGTGACTTTGGGGGAAGCTTTCCTTCTGATGCATTCTGGGTGGGTTTGAGTTTATAACCTTTAGACACATTTTCTTAATCTTTTGCACTCCTCAGGAAAGCCCTGTAAGAGGAAATAAAAGTAGAAATACGCCAAAGGTGAGGTAGCCTCTCTGAGGGAAACGAGCGCGGCTCCCGTGCAGACAGGAAGGAAAGACTTTCCTGAGAGGCGATCGCAGCGAGGCCAGGGGCTTGGAGGCCTCACAGACAGGGCTTCCTGCGACGGGTCCAGGAAGCACATTCCTGACAGTCTGACTAAGTGAAGAGCTAGACAGGCAAGTTGTGTGACCATGAGAAGGGCTGGAACCCTGGAGCATCTATTACACTTGGTTTCTAAGAGTCACATTTTAGAGCAAAGATGCTTATAATGTTCATTGAAGTCCTTCTTAGACACAAAAGTAAAAAGGGGACTATAGGATGCAATTAAAAAGATCTTCATACGCATAGGAATTTACCAGCCAGAGACCCTCTTACCAACTTAACTGGGCTCATCATTTAACGTGAGTGTTGCATGAGTCAAGTCTATACGACATTAGATCAGTCGGTGTACTACTGCTATTCATAAGGTCTTCAGTAGCTAATGTTTCAGACATGGATTTCCCCCTTCCTTCTTCCTCGTTTGTCTTAGTCTGGAAGCGCTACTGAAATCTGCCCACCATGAGTAAAGCTTCTGTGATTTGAAATACCAGTGGCATAGGGAGCAGCATTTGGGAAATCAAATGATGTAGTGCATTGGGGAAATCGGTTGTAGAAGACCTCTTTACAGTGTTAAAAATCAAAGATGCCACTTTGAACATGAGGATGTACCTAAAGGAAAGCTGGCGAATGAATAAGGAAGACCAAAGAAGAATTGATGCCTTGGAATTAACGTGTTGGTGAAGAATACTGAATACATATTGAGAATGAGCAAACCTATCTTGGAAGAAGTTTGACCAGAATGCTTCTGAGAAGCAGGGTTAGTGAGACTTTGTCCCACATACTTTGGACAGGTTATCAGAAGGAACCAGTCCTTGAAAAAGTACATTATGGTTGGTAAACTTCGGGGTCAGCAATGAAGAGGAAGACTTCAGGATGTGGATTAACACAATGGTTGCAGCAATGGGCTCAAACACAGGAACAATTAGGAGAATCACAGAGGACCACACAATGTTTCGTTCCACTGTAAATGGGCTCACTGTGAGTCAGAATTGACTTCATGACACCTGATAACAACAGCCATTTAACACCGTGTGTTTCAGAGCAGTAAAAAAGATGGGACCTTCTCTGCTTTAAAATTCTTAACTTGTGCAGTCCCCCAAGAGACAGACCTCATCCATCTTTCAACACCCTACCCAAGTTTCCCTTCCTTTCCAAGTTTTCCTTGGTGACCACAGTTCATATAGAACTTCTATTTTCCTGAATTCAGTGGGTTGAAAGCAAACTTGCACACATTATTATGATGGTTCATTTTATTACACTGTTTCATTTTGTTCAGTTTAACAAGATGGCCTTGGAGGACTGATATAGTAACTTTGTGACGAACTTTGTATTTGCCACCGATGTAAATACCAACTAGCCTGTATTTTCTAATAGCAAAGCTCTAGTTTCACACCGACACACTTTGACTTGTCATATTTGTGTCCAGAAACACCAGTTGAGAAAACATGTTGTTAGTTATTTCAAGCCAACTTCTACTCAGGGGGAGGCCACACAGGCAAAACAAAATGTTGCCTGGTCATGAGTCATCCTCACAATTTTTGGTCTATTCAAGCCTATTGCTGCTCCCACCGGTTATTGCAGGTGCCTGCCAACCTAGAAAGAACACTGGGGGCACTGTAGGTGAAGTATTGTATTACAAACATCGAGGTTGGCGGTTCACACACACTCTGTGAGAGATCTGTGTGTCTGTCTCCTCTGAAGATTAGCCTCAGAAAACCTACGGAGCCTTTGACTTGGTCCGATAAGGTCATTGTGAGTCAGAATCAACTTGATGGCAGTGAGTTTTCTTTTTCTGCCCCTAACCTAGCGGACTCGTCTTCTATTAGTACATCAGCTAAAACGGCTTTATAATCCATATGGTTTTCATGAACACATTTTTGAAATCAATTCTGAAATTTCTGGGATGAAACTACAATTTGACACCTATCTACCCTGGGTGTCCCTGATGTCACTTTAAAGACCAGTGATATAAAGTCCAGAATCACAGCAGTACACAGGCCATCCCAGTATAACAAACTGGCAGATGACTGGAAAATGCAGATTTGGTGGGGGGGCAGTGTTGCAATTTGCTAATTGACCTACTAAATCAAATGGTTCTGTTTAATCATCCTTTAACAGATTCTAGAATAGCATTCTTGAAGTGCAGCAGCAGCAACAGTATCACAGAGAACCTTTTAGAAATTCCTTCTCAGCTCCTGCCTGGAGGTGGAATCTGGGCATCTGTATTTTAGTAAGCCCTCTAGATGAACCCAACATACCCAAAGTCTGAGACAAACAGCCCGACTTTCAGATCTACCTTTGACAGACTTTGCATCATTATTGTCCCAAAGTCAAAAGGCCACTTTGTGATCACCCAATGCTCTCACCATCCCACTTAGATAAAGTGTGAAAACCACAGTCCTAGATGAAGAATGTAATTTCTAACAAGATAATTTTAAATTATCAAAATCCATACAGCAAATAATTCCTCAAGGTTTGGTATGGAATATAAATTTATTATTTTCAGACTTTTTAAACAGAAGATTGTTAGTAATATCTGTAAGTTCTTAATGTTTTTATTTGTAATTTTAGAATTTACAATCTAATTAGTTCCAAGAGGGATTTGTAAGCTTCACAATTAAAACAATATGCACAGAACAAAACCAAGTAAAGTAAATTAACATCTACAATTTATCCTGGTAAACACCTACCTTTAGCAGTGCCCACTGAAGTTAGTTAATCTCATTCTAAATCAGATATTGATCCCATTAGAAGTTTATGAAGGAAGATTTCCCTTTTAGTTTCTAGAAATGAGGGCAATGCACTTTAACTTCTGATTCAAATGATTAAAACCATGTGGCTAGCAGACTTCTACATTTTATGTGAGAATAATGAAACCAGGAATCCTCAAAAGAAGGGCAGGAAATTTCTAAATTGTTATAAGTACTCAATAAATGTTGATCACCTATATTTACTCCTTATTTATCAACTACTTTGTTATCATATATTTACGTTTATAACAATAACGAAAGAAATCTACTGCTGACCTATTGTGCACATTGATTATGTACTCTTTTGCACATCTATAATATACTTCTGGAAGTAACAAATGCTGAGTTGTGAAGCAAGAATAATCCTTCCTGTTATGGTTAAAGTTATGTGTCAATTTGACTTGGCCATGATTCTTAGTGGTTTGGAAGTTACGTAATGATGCATATTGATAGCTATATAATGTTGAAATTCAGTAGTTATTCAATGATCCAATCACCCTCCACTTAGTGAGGTGATGTGGTCATCTTCCATTTTCCCATAGAATCAATTTTTACATAATGGCACAGTGTTTTGAAAATAGTCATGCCCGTAAGTGAGGGTGTAAATATAGTATTAGTCACTTGATTGAAGACACCATCTATGTAGTATTATTAGTCACCTAATTAAAGACAGCACCAATGACTATTAATAATGATAAAAGGAAACAGTTCACATTCTCTCAAACTCACAAAATTAGAACCCAATTTAAAAGATAAGGCATAGTTGCCAGAACTTAGATTTTTTCTTCCCCTCAACAATCAAAGAGGAGCGGAGGGGTAGAATACCAAAACTAATAAAATGAGTAGCTCCCCTCACTGGAAGTCCTGCGGTGTGGATGCCAGGAAGGTCAGAAGCAGGAGGCAGTTCACAGGCTGGGTCCATGAAAGCTTCACATTGTTAAGATATGGCCTAAGTCACTTTTCTAAACTAATTCTATAAGCCACTCATAATATTTCTTTTGTAGAAGCACTCCCCCATGCCCCCGTTATTCCTACACCTTCTCCTTCGTTGGTAAACTGGAATTTGTTGGTCTGGAGAGGGCTTGCTTAGTACTGAGTTGCTAATTGAACTAAGTTCAGTCATTGCTAATAATCTTTTGATTCCTAAATTGTTCAGACAAATGGAGAGATAGAGAGAGGAAGAGAAGGGAATAAAAAGAAAGACTCTAGGGAGGGAGGTGAGGGAAAAGAGAAATGTATTTTGTGTTTGTATAGAAATATTTGAAGGTGAGGAGCCATTTTCAGGGACTATGAATTGTACTACAGTGGGACGCAAGGGCAGGTATCCCCGGAGGACCTGTTTTACTATTTTCTAATATAACTGGGTCAAAACGATCATCTTTGTAGCCTCTCTTATCTGTTTCTGTGTCCAGGAATTAAGTCTGGTCTTCAGCTATGAAGTCTGCTTAGAGGGTCTGAGAAAAACAGCTGAATTTGAGCAACATGGTTCAAGACAAGAAAGGAGACTTAGATAAGACTTAGATAAGGCTCTGAAATCTGTTTTCTGAAAGAATCTAGTGTTGTTTAGAACAAGAAACCAGGAAAGATTAATATGTTAAAGGTTAACAGTTCAATACCCATCTGATATACCCGCAAATGATTGATTTCTTTCATTTTTAAACCAGAATTTTATGTACTTGATATCTAGATGCTTCTCTTTGTTCACCATAGGTACATTTTTCCTTTCAAAAGTTTGGATTTTTAAATTTACTTTGTTTTATTTATTCTCCTAGTGTGAAATTAAGAGATCTTTTCCTTAACTAACACACATACGCGTATCTTATGAAGTTTTAATGGCATCATCTGTCTTTAATTACATTCAGTATAAACTTTTGATTGAATGAGTTTTGTTGCATCTTCTTTCTGAGCTAAGGATCCTGCTTCAGGAAAGGAATTCATGTCAACATTGAAATCTGTAGATGATAATTATTTATTGGCTCATTATTTGGAATTCCTGGTTAATCTAGCAATGACAGAGCTCTAGATATGCCTTGTGACCATCGTGCTATAAAGAGTGGTAGTTCTTTCAGGAATAACCTTGATATGAGTTAACAACATAAAGAGCTGAATTGCCTACAAGATAAGTAAAAATAAATAAAGATAGATGGATGATATAGATAGATAAGAGAAAAAGAGAGAGACTGTCCCTGCTTGGAAATAGTTTTAAGATTACATGTAAGTAATGACAACAAACCAAATGGCATGCAAACTTCCAACAACATTGTTCTCTGCAGTTCTTTCTGTAAGACAAGTAACTTGCTTTTCCCAGGACATTAATAAGATAATTTTAATGTGGTTTTAAATCTAAGAAATATTAAACTTAAAAAAATTTTTGGTGAAACAGTATCCTTTTGCCATCAATTTATATTTCTCTAATCAGAAGGGAAATTTTGTTTTTATTATAGCCTACTTTTTACTGAAAGTGCTAGATAAGTAGTAAAATCTTGTCTCATGGGGGAGATCAGAGTGTAAATATTATAGTAAAAGGTATTCTACACAAGTTAAACACTACCTGTACCTGCTGCCAGAAAGAAAAAAACTTCTTTGTGTTTCTCCCACAAAGTAGCTGATGAATTTGAGCTGCTGACCTTTCGGTGACAGCCCAGTGCTTAACCTGCTTTACCATCAGGGCTCCATTGTGCACAAGTTCCAAAAACCCTTCAAACCCACTGCCATTGAATCAGTTCTGACTCACAGCAACCCTGTAGGACACAGCAGAACCGCCCCGGTGGGTTTCTGAGACTGTAACTCTCTATGGGAATAGAAAGCCCTGTCCTTCTCCCAAGGAGGGCAGGTGGTTTCCAACAGGGAAGCTTGCAGTTTACAGCCTAACTCATAACACACTATGTGACTCGGTCTCCTCTGTACACAGTTGAAATCCTACTAATATAGGATTTACAAGTAGGTGTCTGTGTTGTCCATACTGAAAAACCAAGCATAAGTAGATTCCAATGGCACCATTTTTAAAAGTCAATTTTAAAAGGTTAGATTCTTTATATATTTATTACCTTTACATTCATCCATTAATAATAGGTTTTTATTAAGAACCTGATTTGCCCCAAGTCACACTAAGCGAATACTTCTCTATATTAGTTACCTATTCCTACATATCAATATGACCCCAAACTAAGTGTCTTAAA
Source organism: Echinops telfairi (assembly GCF_000313985.2). Taxonomy (NCBI): domain Eukaryota; kingdom Metazoa; phylum Chordata; class Mammalia; order Afrosoricida; family Tenrecidae; genus Echinops; species Echinops telfairi. Next base: position 2,169,895 of record NW_022103906.1, read on the forward strand.
AGAACACAGGTGGTTATCTCATGGTCTGAAGTCTGGGCACAGCTTAGCTGGTCTCTGCTTCAAGATCTTGCAATCAGATGTAGGCCTGACCTGTAACCTTATCTGAGGCTCAACTAAGAAAGGATCTACTTCCCCACTCATGCAGGCAAGTGCAGCATTGGCCTTCTTGTGGGCCATTAGGCAGAGGTCCTCAGTTTGTTTCTGGCAACTCAGTTTCTTGTAATGGTAGCTTTCCCATAATGGCCATTGTCTCGCGAAATGCATCAAAGAAAGGCAGCCTTACCTGGTATGTTAGTCTGGGTTGACTAGAGAAACAAATTCATAGACACCCATATATGTATAAGAAAGAGCTTTATATAAAGAGTAATTGTACATTAAGAAAACATCCCAGCCCCATCCAGATCAAGTCCATAAGTCTGATACTGGCCCATATGTCCAATACCAATCTATAAAGTCCTTTTCAGGCTCATGAAACACATGCAATGATGCTGATTGCAGGAAGATCACAGGCCAGTGGGTGGGAAGTCTTGTAGATCCAGTGGTATTGTAAGCATCTCAGAGTTGGCAGGCATCTCCAAGTGTCTCCTCCAGCTCAGGTCACGAGCGTAGTTCCATGTGTCTTGTCAGCTGCAATGTCTCCCAGGAAGTGAGCCTGTGTCCTGTCTCCAGTGAGTTATTTATCTCCATAGCGCCTCCAAATGAGGTTATCAAGCTGGGACCTGATTGACAGGCTAAACCCCACCCCTTCACTCTTAAGCCTCAAATTGACAACACATTATGTAACTTCCGCACCTGGCATGACCTAACCCTCAGAACCTGGTAGGTGTTTTCTTTTTCCTTTCATATTACCTACCATAAGTTTTATGTAACACAACCACAGAGATGATTGTGCATCACCTATCCTGTATTGTATTTGTTGAAGCATTTCTCCAGTGTTAACTGCATTCAGGGTTGTAGGTAGGGGCTGATTGCATAAGGCCTTAAATATAGGAAGCAAGGATCAATGGGACCCCCTTAAACTTCGTCCATCACATTGTCCCATAGTACCATGGTATGTTTCATGAATTTGCTATCACTAATCTTGATTGGTAAAAGATGCACATCTCCCCTAGAAAATAGGCCTCTTCTTTTGATGTTTGTTGGCCTATTGTGTGACCAATGTGATACAAATCTTCCTCAGGGTTGTGAAAAAGACTTGACTAGATTGAAAACTTGAAGACAACCGAGTTCAGCACTTCCTGGCTGATACCAAACAAAAACACTCTCCAGGAAGGAAGGTAGAGAGGAGACCTGGACCTCACATAGAGTGCTTGGGCAGTGATAAGAATGTTTAAGGATAACAGATAAGACTCTTTGCCTAGAATTTCTCCACACAAATCTAAACAACACTTATTTATTTCACTTGACACGCCACTTCATAGCTCCCAAGGAAAGCCTCAACAATCGCACAGCCCAGCCTGGTCCACACCAATATCCCTTTAGCATCCGGAGCACTGACTGAGCTGCTGAGATGAAAGGCCAGTACGACAATTTGACACCTACTCATATGATGTATGAATTTCTACATCCTCCCAAAGTGGAAAGGAAGCATATCATTCACTTATTTGTTACTAAGTAGTTTTCAACGCACATTTTGAAATTTTATATTTCACACCCATTTTCATACTATAGGAGCCCTGGTGGCAGAAGAGTTAAAGCACTTAGCATCTAACTGAAAAGCACCTGGTAGATCTGCTCCAGCAAAAATGTCAGCTAGGAACCCCTCTGTTCTGACGATGAGTCAGGAGTGACTTGGTAGCCCACAACAGCAACCAACCCAGAACACGGTTATCCAAAACCAAACCCAAGCCGTTCCAGTCAGTTCTCACTCACAGCATTTCTGAGAATGTGCATGTTTATGGGAACAAACAGCCTCATCTTTCTTCCAGAGAACATCTGGTGAGTTTGAACGGCTCACCTTGTGATCAACAGTCCAATACTGACTCAGCAATGTCACAGCTCCTCTACAATAAAGGGTGGAGAGACCAGTTCAAGGCAGTCAGGCTCCTTCCAAGAGCACAGGGCAGGTCTGCTGGTAGCTTACATGCTTTGGACAGGAACAAATAGTGCTTTACTTGAAGATCTTGAGGATCCACCTTCTTTCAGCAACTACTGCATTTGTTGTACTACGTGTGGCAGAAACTGCTAGTGCTCCCCAATATCCATTCCCCTCCTTTGTTGATAAGTAAAACAAACAAACAAACAAACAAATTTAAGCTCTTAAGCTGGCTGACCACCTAGAAAACAGAGAACATTCTTACAGTCAAAGAATGTGACCATGTTGTTATTAAATGGATGTGGTATATGAAACTTTACGGGGCAGGAAATCCTTAAAGAAAGTCCACAGTACTCATCCTGTTATAATCCTTTTTCCATCCTCCTGCCACATGATTAGGGACATGATGGTAGAGTTGCTGTGGCTATTTGGGACCACGATGTGACCTCAGTATAGATGCATGCATGGCAAACAGAGACAGGGGAACTCTGGGTTCCTAATACTGAGAAGCATCACACTACGTAGGTTTTCATGAACTACTTCCAGGCTTCATTAACATGAAGATAAAGTTTCAGTTATAACATTTGACTGAGGACCATCACATTTTTATGCTGACCAGTAGTCTAGTAAGAAAATATTAATGGAGTTTGTCTGAATTTCAATCCATTCTATTAATTAAGTAATTAATTAATTAATTGTTTTTTTAAAAGTAATTTCATTGGGGACTCTTTCAGCTTTTATAACAATCCATACATGCATTGTGTCAAGCACATTTGTACTTATGTTGCTATCATCCTTTTCAAAACATTTTCTTTCTACTTGAGCCCTTGAGAGCAGCTCCTCATTTTTCCCTCCCCAACACTCTCACCCTCATGAACCCTTGATAAATGATAAATTATCATTAGTTTCATATCTTACACCATCCATCCACTCCCTTACTTCACCCATGTTTCTATTGGTCATCACGCTGGGTGGGAGTGTCATTGTGATCAGTACCCCCTTTCTTCCCCCACCTTCCCCCTACTCTCATGGTGCCACTACTCCCATTATTGATCCTGAAGGGTTTATCTTTCTTGGATTCCATGTGTCGAGAGCTCTTATCTGTACCAGTGTACATGCCCTGGTCTAGCCAGATTTGTAAGGTAGAACTGGGTTCATGATACTGAGAGGGAGGAAGCATTAAAGAACTAGAGGAATGTTACATATTTTGTCAGTGCTGTACCCTGGCTGGCTTGTCCCTTCCTTGTGACCCTTCTGTGAGGGGATGTCCAATTGTCTACAGATGGGTTTTGGGTCTCCACTCCACCCAACACCCACCCACCCTCGTTCTCATTGATATATTGTTTGTTTTGGATATTCTGATGCCTGATCCTGTCAACACCTGTCAAGACCTCATGACCACATAGGTTGGTGCGCCTCTTCCATGTGGGCTTTGTTGCTTCCCAGCTAGATGACCACTTGTTTACCTTCAAGCCTTTAAGACCCCAGAAGCTATAACTTTTAATAACCAGGCACCATCAGCTTTCTTCACTGCATTTGTTTATGCACCCATTTTGTCTTCAGTGATTGTGTAGGGAAGGTGAGCATCACAGAATTAATTTATTAATTCATTTAACAAATATTAATTGGTTACAGCAACATGCCAGGCATTGTATTAGATATGGGTAATACTGAGGCCAATAGGACAATGCCTATTGGGAATTTGAAAGTGGAAAAACCAAGAAAGATACTGTATTCAGATGCTGTTGTTAGGTGCCATCAAGTCAGTTTGACCTATAGTGACCATATATACAACAGAATAAAACCCTGCTGGGTCGTGTGGCATTCTCTTAATTGTTTCTTTGCTTGAGCTCACTGTTGCAGCCATGGCATCAGTCCATCTTGTTGAGGGTCTTCCTCTTTTTTACTGCCTCTCTACTTTACCAAGCATGATGTCTGTGTTAGACAGGGTTATCTAGAGAAACAAAACCAGGACACTTTTGATTAGAGATATAGATATATACAGTACAAAGGAATATAACAGCTAATTAGTCCACACATCAGTACAGAGGGCTCAGTTCAACTCACTTCCATGAAACAGTTAATGTACTGGCAATCCTTCAACTCACAAGGGCTGCTGTGTCCAAGGTCAAGGAAGTAGACAGCTGAGTCTTCTGTAAGCAACGCAGGCAGTCCGGCCACCAGCAGCAAACAGCAGAATGGGCCATCAATAGTCAGCCAGATGGCAGGATCCGACAGTCCCCAGCTCAAGAGATGTATACACCAGCAGTGTGGTAAAGTAGACCTCAAAGGAACATGAAGCTATAGCGACACAGCCCACAGGTTAGCTGTCCCACAGGTAGTGTAGCTCTCAAGTTGAGGCAGAGAACTAACTAAGGCAGCCACACACTGGTCCGATCATCAGAGAGCAGGAGACAGAAAGGCAAGGCTCCTTCTATCAAACTGTGACCTTATTAATCCCACATGTTTTTATTGGCCAGGTTGGCATAATAAACCTACCTATCACAGTGTCCTTCTCTGGTGATTGGTCACTCCTGACAACATATCCAAAGTAATGGTCTCTCTAAGGACAATTCTGGCAGTATTTCTTTCAAGGCAGATTTTTTTTGTCCTTTTAGCAGTTCACAGTACTTTCAACTTTCTTCTCCAGCATCACAATCGATATGCATTGATCCTCCTTCAGTCTTCTATATTCAATGTCCAAATTTCATATGCATATGAGGCAAGTGAAAATACAATGGCTTTGGTCAGGCACACCTTAGTCCTCAAAGTAATATCCTTGATTTTTGATATTCTAAAGAGGTTTGGTGCAACAGATTTATCTAAGGCAATGTGTCTTTTGATCTTTTGACTGTTGCTTGCATGAACATTGATTGTGGATTCATACAGGACCTTAATAACTTCAATCTTTTCTTCAGTTATCATGATGTTACTGATTCTATTGGTCCAGTTGTGAGGATTTGGGTCTTCTTTATGTTGAGCTGAAACCTATACAGATGGCTACCATCCTTGATCTTCATCAGCAAGGACTTCAAGGCCTCTTTAATTTTAGCAAGCAGGGTTGTGTCACTTGCATAGTTCAGGTTGTTAATAAATCTTCCTCCAATCCTGATGGCACATTCTTCTTCACATGAGCCAGCTTCTCTGATGAACTGCTCAGCATAGAGATTGAACAAATATAGTGAGAGAATATGCACTTTTCCTGATTTTAGGCCATGCACGATTTCCTTGTTTTGTTTGCACAGCTACTTCTTGATCCATGTAAAATTTCCACAAATCACAATGAAATGTTCTGGAAGTCCCATTCTTCCATAGTTTGTTATGACCCACACCATTGAATGCCTGTCATACTGGATAAAACACAAGTAAGCATCTTTCTGGTATTCCCAGCTTTGAGCAAGGATCCATCTAGCATCAGAAATGATATCTCTTGTTCCACATCCTCTTCTGAATTCTGTTTGAACCTCTGGCAGCTCCCTGTTAACGTACTGCTGCACTGGTTGTTGTATTCGGACAGCAGCTGGAAATGGAGTGAAGGGTCATAAGTGGCATATAAAGAACTTCCATGGCACAGTGGTAAAAGCAGTTGGTGCTAACTGAAAGTGTGGTGCTTTGGCCTCACCAGCCACTCTGTGAGAGAAAGATATGACAGTTTGCTTTTGTAAAGATTTACAGTTTTAGAAATCCTATGGCAGATTTCAGATCTAGTACCGGACACAAGCCGGAGGAGGTCTTGGAGGCAGTAGGGAGCAGCAACCTAGGTAAAGCCAGGCACCAAGAGTAAGAGGCCCTGTGAGGAAAGCAGCCTGCCCTAGGCCCTCTCTTAGTCCCTGCCCACTCTTGGCCTTCTCAATCTTCAGTAGAGTCCTAGGAGTCCTCTTTACTTCCCCGTCATAATCCACTTCTCTTCATAACTGAGTTTGTAAAAGTGGCTTTCTCCAATTTGTTCAGTGGACTAATGAGCCATACAAATATCAGTCTCCAGGGCTCCAAGATCAGAAGAATTAGATGGTACCCAGCTACCATTCCCAACTGCTCTGAGAGGGATCATGGTAGAAGGACCTGGATAGAATGGGGGGTGGGGGGTGGGGGGTGGAACAAAACTCAGAATCATAAAAGAGACCAAACTTACTGATCACACAGACATTGTTAGCCCTCCAAGATATATGGCCCTTAGTCACCCTTAAGGTCTGGAACTGATCTCACTCCCACCACTCCCGCACCCCATTTAGAATAATCAATCGTTTAAGATCTAAAGAGGAGCATTTCCCCTGGGACACAGAACAGAGGGTTAGAAAAGGAGGAAACAGGGAACATGTGAGATAAGCGATTGCACAGAATGAGTTGAAACAAAATGTGTATGAATTGCCAAATATAAAACTGATGATTTGTTATATAAATCGTCACCAAATGCACACTTAAAAATGAAAGGGGAGCTTCCCTTCTCACAAGCAAAGGCCTAAGAAACAGAGTAACAGAGCAGAGCTTGAGTGCAAACCGCTTTTCTGATTCTATTTCTTATTGTATACCACAGCTCATGCAATTAAAGTCTCTTTAAAAGGTAAATGTACACCTATGATTTCCGAGTTTATGTGTATATCAAAGTAATGGAATCAAATGTTGACAAGGAAAGGTCTTTAAGGGGATTTGTTGGAATGAACAAGTCAGAATCCTTTACGATGATCATCTTCATTACTTGCAAATAAAATGTCTTGATCTCTAACCCATTTAAGAACTCCTCTGGCTCCCTTGTTCCCACAAGAAATATGCTTAGTAACTCCTCCTCACAAAAATCTGAATTAGTAATGTGACATAATGAGGTTTTCCTTTGTCATCTTTTATATCTGCTCAAATCTTCTTTGTTGCTGGTGGGATTTTTGGGGTTGGTTTTTTTTTTTTTTTTGCCTTTTACGTCCAAAGAGGCCCTGCTCCCTTCTTTGACTGTCATCACATTCCAAGCCTCCTACCTGCATCCCTTGTTCAGCCCCTGCTATGGTCTCAACAATGGGCTCTTTGAAGGCCACTAGAAGGAACAGAAGAAACTGCCAAATTCAGTAGCTGGAATGCCACGTATTTGCCTCTTACTGGTGCTAACAGCAAGGAGCAGATTGATCTTTTTCCTTTCATGGAAGTAAAATATAAATAAACATTTTAATATACCAGACTCTTCTGCAGACCTTATTTAATTAAAAAGAATCAAATCTACTTCATAGCTGTATATTTGAAAATAGTCCATAATTCATTAAAGTGTGTATGACCCAGAGGTGGAAGAATGGGAAATACAAGAGACTTTTGGATGTGGAACCACAAAGTCCATGGGTGGGAGCTCTCCATTAGTGTGAGGATCACCATCTGCCTGTTTCAGTGAACTGGCAGGTTCTGCTAATTGAGGAGTCCTGCATGATTGGAATTCCCAGACGGTCGAAACCAAATCCATGGAAGCAGTCAGAAGACTAAGGTGCTAGGACACTTTGAGCTTCTAGAATCTAGATGGAGTGTCATGTGATAAAGATATTAAGAGTCATAGCCTGTAGGAGAGAAAAGGAATTTTCCATCTGGATTAAAGACAATTTGGCAGAACATGCTGTCTCTGCCTTTTGTAAAGGGTACAGAGGAAAATGTTCCACACATTCTACTAAATGGGAGAACGACCCCAGTGCCACCTCACCACTCAGGGGGACTCCAAACTCAGGAGCTAGGAAGAGGTGACAATTCCTTAGTGGTGAAATGATCAACCCTCTTGTTGCTAACCAAAAGATTGGAAATTTGCATCTATCCAGAGGCAGCTCAGCTGGTGGGTGATCTACTTTATAAAAGCAGCCTCTGAAAACCCGATAGAACACTGTTCTACGGAGACACATGTTTGGGGAAAGGTGAGGATGGCTCCCATAGAGCGAGTGGTTGAGTATATTCCTCATCCCCACCCCCGATCATGTGGCATATCGTAAATCAATATATACTTGTTTGCTCTTGCTATAAGGTTTGGGGCTGGATTGGAGAGGAGTCGAAAACATTGAAAATAATGCATGGTTTTGCTAGGTAGTCAGAATAGGGGCAAAGGGGGGTTGTCTCTCCATATGCCTGCTTAGGGCCACAATAAAGGGGCTACAGGGAAACAAGGCACCTATTAGATACCTATGGAGAAATCTAAACTCAGCATGTACAGACTAGGCCCACCTAGGCACAGGTAAAGCTAAACCTGGTCACAACCTAGGCACACGACATCACACAGGTGCGCCTAAACTCAGCCAATAAGATCCCCCAATACCCTCAACTATATAAATAGCATCCCAAGCTTCCTCTAAGCCAGCGGTTTTCAACCTGTACGTTGCGACCCCTTTGGGCATTGAATGAACCTTTCACAGGGGTCTCCCGATTCATAACAGTAGCAAAATTACAGGTATGAAGTAGCAACGAAAATAATTTTATGGTTGGGGAGTCACCAAAACATGAGGAACTGTATTAAAGCGTCGTGGCATTAGGAAGGTTGAGAACTGCTGCCCACGCCTTTAAGGGATGTTTTGAGCATGGATTTGTTTTCTTCAAATTTTTTATTTTTTAAATTTAGATGGATCCCTGTATGTGGAATCTACTGATACAGAGAGCTGCTTGTAAAAATTCCTGAGAACTAGTCTGTGGTTATGTAAGAAAACATTCTTGTTTTTGTAAAACATACAATGAACTACTAAGAACAAAGGGGCAGAATGCGTGACACCTACTTTCAAATGGTTTTAAAAATAAATGATATATAAATGAATGAAGGGGCTTCAAAAATTAGGGGACAATTTCATTATCTTTCAATTCCATATTTTCATGACTTTTTGAAGCCCCCTTGTTTAGACTCATCTGTGTGTTTTGTAGGGAGTGATGTGGGGCAGCACTCAGCTGCTAGCCAGAGGCCAGCAGTCACAATCCTTCCGCATGCTCTAGGAGAAAGATGGGATGGCCTGTGCCTGTGAAGATTTACAACCTTGGAATGCCCTTGGGAGCAGTGCCACTCTTTCCTACGGGCCACTATGCGGCACAATTGATTTTTGTGTGTGTGCAATGGATGGGTTTTGTACAATAAATGTGTGTCTGCAATTGTTTGTTGTTAGATGCTATTGAATCTGTTCAGATGCGCATCTACCCTATGTCCAACAAAATCAAACACCGCCTGGCCCTATCCTCATAATTGTTATGTTTCAGTTCATTGTCGCAGTCACTATGTCAATCCATTTCATTTTGGGTTCTCCCCTTTGTTGCTGCCTTTAATTATTACCAAGCATGATGTTCTTTCCAAGACTAGTCTCCTGATAACATGTCCAAAGAGCATGAAATGTAGTCTTCTAAGATGCATTCTGGCCATACTTTTACTAAGACAGATTTATTTGTTCTTATGGCAGTCCACTGTAGTTTTAATATTCTTGGCCGGTACCATAGTTCAACTTGTGTTAGTCTGGGTTGGTAGAGAAACAAATCCAGAGACACTCATATCTGTGTGTGGCAGTTACATAATCTCCTGTCAACTTGCAAAGGGGTGGAGTCTAGCTGTTAATCAGGTCACAGCTTGATGACATCATTTGGAGGCATAAAGAAGATAAATAGCTCACTGGAGACCAGATACATTCTCTGCCTGTCTCTCTGTGAGGCATTCCTGTTGACAAACCACTCAGAGACACACTGATGGAGTCAGAGTCCTGGAGCTGGAGAAGCCACGTAGAGACCCACCCCAGGGCTGAGATGCTTCCACTACCACTGGATCCACAAGACTTTCCACTCACTAGCCTGTGATCTTCCTGCATTGGGCATCATTGTATGTGTTGTGGGAATCTGAAGAGAAATGTATAGACTGGTATCGGACACATGGGTTAATATTTGACTTATGGACTTGATCTGGACTGGGCTGGGATGTTTTCTTAATGTAAAATTATTATATGATATAAACTTCTTTCTTACACGTATGTGAATGTCTATGGATTTGTTACTCTAGTCAAACCTGACTCACATAGTGTAAGAGAGAGCTTTTATCAAAGAGCAATTATATATTGAGAAAACATCCTAGGCCCAGTCCAGATCAAGTCCATAATTCTGATATTAGCCCATATGTCTGATATAAGTCCATAAATTCCTGTTTAGACTCATGCAGTACATGTAATGATGCCGAATACAGGAAGATCACAGGCCAGTGGGTGGAAAGTCTTGTGAACTCAATGATGGTGGAAGCATCTCCAGGGCTCTGACTGCCATCAGTGTGGCTCCATGTGTCTTGTCAACAGGAAAGTGTAGCAAAGAGAGAAAGAGAGTGGCCCACCTCTTCTGATGGCAGAATAAAGAGAGAGGAAGTTCCCAGAATCCTCATGAGAAGACCATCCTTCCAACAAGGAGGAATCATCAGGCTGTTACATGATTGACACGTTAGACTCCACCCCTTTATTCATTTATCAAGTTGACATGAAATTGTGTAACCGCCACAACGTTCATCAATTCTTCTTCAGTCTTTCTTATCCAATGATCAACTTTACCTGCATGTGAGTCAACTGAAAATACCATGGCTTTGGAAAGTCATATCTTAGTCCTCAAAATAAAATCCTGGCTCTTCAACCCTTTCAAGAGGTCTTGTGCAGCAGATTTGTTTGATACAATTATGTCATTTGATTACTGACTGCTGTTTTCTTGAGCAATGATTGTGGGTGCAAGCAAGATGAAACCCTTGACAACTTTAAACTTTGCTCCAGTTGTCTTTTGATCCAGTTGTGAGGATTTTGGTTTTCTTTACATTGAATTGCAAACCATACTGAAGGCTGAAATCCTTGATTTTCATCAGCAAGTGCTTTGAGTTCTCCTTGATTTCATCAAGTAAGGCTGGGTCCTGGTTGCAGAGAGGTTACAAGTAGTGCTGCTAACTGCAAGGTCAGCAGTTTGAAACCACTGGCTGCTCTTCAGGAAAAAGACTTCTATTCTCGTAAAGATTACATTCTTGGAAATTCACAGGGGCAATTCTATGCAGTCTTATAGGTAACCAAGAGTCATTATTGATTCAATGGCAGTGAGTGAAGGTGGTGCCATGTACATAGCTATAATACATTTTCCTACAATCACGATGTCTCATCCTTCTTCATATGGTCCAGTTTTTCTGATCCTTTGCTCATCATACAGCTTGAATGAGTATAGTGAAAGGATCCAACACTGAGACTCACTTTTCCTGATTTTAAACCAGGAAGCATTTCCTTGTTCTGTTAGAACGACTGCCTCTTGGTACAGGAGCACAATGATGTGTTCAGGAATTCCTATTCTGCTCAATGTTACCAATGGTTTGTTACTATTGATGTAGTCAAATACCTTTGCATCATCAACAAAACACACACACACAAACACACCTCTCTGAGATTCTCAACTTTTGGCCAAGTTTCATCTGGCATCAACAATGATATCTGTGCCATCTCTTCTGAACCTTGCTTGAATTTCTGATGCTTCCTATTGATACACTGCTGCAAGCATTGTTGAATTATTTATAGTAAAATTTCTTGATATTGATGATAGTTAGAAAATTTCTGTATTCTGTTGGGTCACCTCTCTTTTGAATGGGTACAAAAATAGATTTCTTCCAGTTCGTTAGCCAGATAGCTATTTTCTAAATTTATGGAAGGGACAAGTGCTTCCAGTTCTTCATGAGCTTTTGGAAACATTCCCATTGGTAGTCTGTCAATTTCTGGAGGCTTGTTTTCCACTAATGCCTTCAGTGCATCTTGGACTTCTTTCTTCCTTCAGTACCATTAGTTCTTGATCAAATGCTACTTCTTAAAATGGCTGATGATGACCTGTTCTTTTTAATACAGTGACTCTGTGTATTCTTTCTATATTCTTTTGATGATTCCTGCATCATTCAATATTTTACTTGTAAAACTCTTTAATATTACAACTTGTGGCTGAATTTTTTCTTCACTTCTTTCAGTGTGACATATACTGAATGTGTTTTTCCTTTTTGGTTTTCTAATTCTAGTTATATCTTTGCACATTTCATTATAATACTTCACTTAGTCTTCTGCCCTTTGGTATTTTGTGTTCAGCTCTTTGCTTTCATATTTCTTCCATTTGCTTTAGCTACTTTACATTCAAAAGCAAGTTTCAGCATCTCTTCTGACATCCACTTTGATCTTTCCCTTCTTTTTCATGACCTTGGACTTTCTTTACATTTGATGTTCTTAGTGTCCTCCCACAGCTCATCAGGTCTTCTGTCATTAGTGTGCAATGCGTCTAGTTTGTCCTTGAGATGTTTTTGAAATTCTGGTGGGATAGACTCAGTGCTGTATTTTGGATCCTGTGAATCTATTGGATTTTTTCCTTTAGCTTCTTCAACCTGAACTTCTATCTGAGCATTTGCGGCCCTGTTCCACAGTCAGCCCCTGGCCTGGTTTTGGCTGCTGATATTGAGCTTCCCTACTTTTGCTTCCCATAGATGTACTCAATTCAATTTCTGTGTATTCCATCAGTGAGATTGATGTGTACAGTGGTCATTTTTGTTTTTGAAAAAAGGCTTTTGCAATGAAGGACTTATTGGTCTAGCAGAATTCTGTCATTTCATCTCCAGCTTCATTTCTGTCACCGTGGCCGTTATTTTGGAACTACTTACTGTTCCTTTCTCTTTGTCTCTAGCTTTTGCATTCCAATTACCAATAGTAATCAATGCATCTCGATTGCCTGTTTGACCAATTTCAGACTGAGGAAGCTGGTAGAATTCTTCAATTTCTTCATCTTTAGTGGTTGGTGTGTACATTTAAAGGACTTATGCAAGATTTCTTTGTTTCCTATTACATACTTCATTGGACTTAAAAAATATATTTTGAAAAGTTCTTTTTGATGAAGAATTCATTACCATTCTTCTTGAATTTGTAATTCCCAGCATCATAAATCATATAATTGCCTGATTCAAAATGACAAATACCAGTATATTTCAGCTCACCAATGACTAGGATATTGATCTTCATGTATTTCATTTAGTTTTTGATGTCTTTTAATTTTTCTAGAGCTATACCTCATACATTGTATATTCTTATTATTAATATTTGCAGCCGTTTCTTCTCATTTAAGCCATGTTGCATCAGCAAATGAAGATCCTGAGAGCTTTACTCTACCCACATTATTATGGTTGACTCTGTTTTGGGAAGGGACACTCTCCTCTGTCTTCTATGAGTGCTTTTCAACCTGAGTGTGCTCTCTCTTTCCACCCTCTATCTGACAAGGTCCTGCTGCTATTCACTGGTTTAAAATGGTTATCACTTTATCTGTGGATTGTAGATGTTAATGACTCGTCTTCCAATCCTGATGCTGACTTCTTCATATAATCCAGCTTCCCTGATTATTAGTCAGCTACAGATTGAAAAAGTATGCGAAAGGAGCCCTGATGCATACCTAACTTGATTTTAAACCACGTAACATTCTCTTCTTCTGTTTAAGTGACTGCCTCTTGGTCTATGTACAGGTTCTGCAGGAGCACTATTAAGTGTTCTGGAATTTCTCATTCTTTGAAATGCTTTCCATGTATGAGTCACACAGTTGAACGTCCAAGTTGAAAGTGAAAAAATTAAGACAACTTCACCCGAACCAAAATGAGACCTTTTTATATCCCGCATGAATTTATATACACATATAATACAGAAAATATAAGTGTGTGTATAGACACCTACAGATATATAGGCATCTATTTATAGGTATATATACTTATACATATATATGAAGCAAATGTGATCACATATTAGAAGTCATTGAGTCTGGATTAGTAGTATAAATGATATACAAGAATTCTCTGTGCTTTTTCTACAAATTCTCTTAAGTTTGATATTATCTAGATTGCATCCTAATGTTTACTTGGTGGGATCAGTTTGGGCAGAATTCCCACACTGTGTCTCCAGTGTTGTCCCTTTAGGGCTATGGTTCAGTGATGGATGTCGTGTCTCGTTGTGGGGCCAGCCATGTGGTCTTCTCTGTGGATTGGCTGCCTTGAGTGGGAATTTTGTGGTCAAGGCTTTGTGGACCAGGATGTGCTCCACTCTCTCTTTCTCCCCCTTCATTTGCTCCCATGTGCTCTGATCAGACATGTCCCTCTCCCAGAGCTGCAGATTCAGTTCTGTCCTCTGAAATGAATTCTTCTGTGGGGAGGGAAAAACAGATTCTTGATAGTACTTGTTACCATGGAGTAAGTTGGTTGTTTCCTTTAATTTGGTTTGAGTTGAATTTTCTATAACTGTTATCCAACAATATCCTGTTTCAGGTAGGAGGTACATCTGATATTAGATTTTCTTCTATATCCTGATTCATTCTGTGGAATACATTTGAAACAGTTTAGCAGGACTGGCTGACTTTAATCTCATTTCTATCTGGTATACTTGAGAAAGGTGACTAACATTCTGAAATGCAAGCATGTTAGATTCAGGAAACAAACTCCCATACTCTTTGGATTAAGAAATGTATTTGTTGATGTTGAAACAGGTCGCAGGGCTGGCCTTTCCCACCCCCTCATTTTTCTCCTAACTCCCAATACCAATTCAATCAGATGAGTAGGAAATGGACACCTGCATACAACACGGTCATACTGCTGGCATGCACTGTGACACAAGGAGTTTCCTGTTAGGATGAGCTCAGGACAACTGAGTTGATTCAATAGCCAGAGCATGAACAGGGGACCCTACCCCACTAGGGGGACCTTCAGCGTTGTGGGCCAACAATTTCAGTCCAGCGTGACATCCCAGAAAAAATGTTCTTTTCACAAATTATCTGGAAGGGACTGTTATATTTGTACCTAATTATCATGGGCTCACCTAAACAGACAATTTTCCTGGGAGTCCCAACCTACTTAATGAATAAATGTAATGTGTCTTCCCACCAAATACCTTAAAAACTCTAGCAACACATTCCTTCAGGAAGATGGGGATTGAGTGTTGCATCAAATGAAGGCAACCTCAGTGCCATCACGTCAGTTCTGGCTCCTAGTGACCTTATAGGGAAGGGCAGAGTGGCCCTGTGGGTTTCTGAAATTAACTCTGTGAGAATAGAAAAGCTTCTCTTTCTCCCACAGAGGAGCTGGTAGGTTTGAACAACTAAACCGGTGGTTAACAGCACAAAGCGTGTAGGCCCTCCCTATTTCTGCCTTCAGACCTTCATTATAAATGTTTTGCTTGGGTGGAAAAATCTTCATTCCTGACTATTTTTAAATTGGCAAGAGGTAATATCCCTCTGTAATGTTGGTTGAAGACTAACATCCTGGTAACATCTAGAAACTCCTAAAAAAATTAGGCAACAAATTTTGTTAATCATTAAGTGATTGGTGCTATCTGCATGGGGAGCACACATCGGTTGCACCATGGTAGACACTTCCTTTCCATTTTAGCAATACGGGTTCTAAGACTTCCAGAGAAGCTGTTGTGTGCAGATGGAGAGTTTGTGCCTTACCCACTCTAATTCCAGGCACCTCCTACTGGCAGTAAGATTTCATGCATGCCAAAAACTAAGAGACATTTTGGCAGTAAGCAACATGCTTTATGTGTGATCAAAATATTTTCCCTGAGAACAGAAGTCTTAAATTATAATAAAGTCAATGGAAATATATGATCGGTTTTAAAAAATCATGGTGCCACACACAAATTCATTTTCTCAGGTTATACTGCATAATCTAGGCTGTTAAAAAAAAGTGATAATGGGTTGAAAAGTCACCAATTGGTTTCTGGTGATTCTGGTATAATATTAGGTTCTAGTAAGATATTAAGTGCCCATACCTAAGAGGTGAAAAGAACAGACATAATTTTAGAGCTAGAGGGTTTTTAAAAGATGCTCTTACTGAACACCAGTGCTAGAGTTGGAGAAATGGAAGAAACTTGAGTCAAGTTACTTGTCTAAGGTCACCTACCTGCTTAAGGGCCTGTCTACAGCTAGAACCCAGCCTTTGGGAGTCCAATGTAGGGCTCATTCTGCCATATTAGAATAAAGTTTGCTTAGTTGTCTACACAGTGGAAGTTGTCCATCCAAATAGACCTTATCCCCCTCACTTTCCTTAATTTTTTTTAACAAGACAGCAATAATTGCAAATACATGAAGATCTGCCATGCATATGGTTAAACTTCATAGTTTAAAGAAATGCATATTGAGGTATGTGACAGTAAAGTGGCACAGTGTCTGAAATTTAAAATATTTCAGCAAAGAAGAGAAAGATGAAAGTTTAATTTCTCAGGAGTGTGAAATATCTTGGTAACTGTTGAAGCTGGGTTTTTGAGTCTTGGTAATTGTTGAAGCTGCATCATTTTCATAATAATAATTTAAAATATAACATTTTTGACCTGTAGGGGCCTATAAAACTGATTGAATTGGGAAATAGTCATCATTCAAGTAGCCATCAAAATAAACCCAACAGATGTTAAAATCACTTTTTAGCTTCAAAATAGCACTGTCTTGACCATACAGGAGAAACATGAGGCTGCCCTCCCATAAAGCCTCAGGAACCCCATCTAGGGTCACTATGATTCAAACACTGGTGACAGTGGGTTACCTTGGATATATTTCATATGCTTATGAAATGCATACTTTCTTGCCATAGTTCTTTCCCTATATTGTTGATGATTGATTGTCTGCTCTATCCTCCCAACAGCAGCCTGCAAGTGTTCTTGTGCGGGAAGACACTTGTTTCCTCACAGAGCTCTCTTCCAATGGCTCTGTCAAAGTCAGCATTTCACAGGGAGATGGTGGAATGGAAACTTTCCGTTTTGTTATAGGTACCATCATGAAAAAAAGAAGGGAGGAGGCACTGTTTTGCATACTTGTATTCAATTGTAATTCAATCACCATGTAATTTGTACCCATCCATGCTTTGCCTGTCATGGCTGGTGATATTTGCTCTGTGTGGCTCTTAATTCAGCTTTTGTTGCCTGTGGTTTTGAGAAATTCCCTTTGGATGCCAAAGGCTGATGTCTGCTTCCCGAACAAGACTCACTCCCATCAAGTCCATTCTGCCTCCTAGCTACCCCAGAGGACGGAGTGGAACTGCCCTGTGGTTTCGGAAGCTTTGCATCGTTAGGGAAGTAGAAAGTTTCATTTTCTCCTGTGGAGTAGCTGGAGGGTTCAAACTGCTAACCTTGCAGTCCATTTTAGTGATGTTTGTAAGGTCGTAAGAATAGACTCAATTCAGTCAGGAGGCCAAGTGAGTTACAAACAGCAACGTTTATTTCCTGCTTGGGTGCAGGCTGAGGCAGAACAGAGTGCATTAGGCCGGGCTGACGCTATCCCATGTCTCAGCCCCAAGCTCCGGGACTAGTGCCCTAGGAATGGGCTTGGCCTTTCTTGGGTGGAAAATGCAGACTGAGGTCTTCTTGATTGATTGGCATCATGAGACCTCAGGTAGTCGTTTTGGGCAATAGCATTCGTGTTTGCTGATTCCTTCATGGTTGTCACTGTCCATGGCTCGCTGGTTTCTGACAATGGCACATTCTTTCCTGTTTGTGCAGAACTTTTCACAGGGTTAGCCTTGGTGAAGAACTTTATAGGGTGGGCTCAGGAGCAAAAATGGAGGAACTTTGGTTCTTAGTGGATTCAACTAAGCCTTATGATGTTAAATATCATTCTTGAAGTCAAGGAACAAAGAATCAGTCGGGTTTGTTTCAATGGCTTCTGCTACTGCTACTTTTTACAAGAGACATAGGAAAGCATGCGGAAAAAAAGAAAAATAACCAACCAGCCTACTAGTCATGCCACAGGGTCAGACTTTTCTACTCACACTGGGAGAAAAAGCAGTCTGGCCAAGGTGGATGATGCAGTGTTGGGGTGTGTTTTCTTCAGATCCAGCTTTACAATTGTAGAGTTCCTTAAAAACCAGAAGATTCCCTGGGTGACACAAATAGTTAAAACATACTTGGCTGCTAACCAAAAGGTTCGGAGTTCAAGTACACCAAGAGGTATTGTATTAGTCTAGGTACTTTAGAGAAACAAATCCACAGCAACTCACGTATAAGAGAGTTTTATGTAAAGAAAGTGTGCATCACGAAAACATCCCAACCCAATGCTGCCCAAGCCCACAAGTCCAACATTAACCCATTAACCCAACACCAGTCCACAAAGTCCGCCACCTCACAAAACAGAGGCAATGATGCCGACTGCAGGAGGAAAGCTGAGTCATTGAATGAATAAGCATCTCAGCACTAGCAGGGGTCTCCACACAGCTGCTCCAGCACCCAGGGCTGCATCGGGATAGGTCCATGTGGCTTTTCCTTGAGGATGTCTTGTAGGAAGTCAATCTTGCCAGCTGAAGCAGGGAACTGCTAAGGCAGCTGCACCCTGGTGTGACCATCACAAAGCAAGAGACCCAAGAACTAGAAAGGTGAAGGCTAACCACCCATTTATCTCTCCACCTTTCAATTAGCCCCACATGTGATTATCAGCCAGGTTGGCACAATTAACTAAATCAGGTATCATGGAAGAAAGGTATGGTGAGCCACTTTTGAGAAACAACAAAAATAGCCACTGGGCAACAGAAAAGTGCGTGAAGGGAGACGTTGGACAGGGAAAGATATGACAAAATAATAATTTGTAAATTATCGAGGGTTCATGAGGTATGGGGGAGAGGGGAGGGAGGGGAAAAATGAGGAGCTGATGCCAGGGGCTTGGGTGGAGAGCGGATGTTTTGAGAATGATGAGGGCAATGAATGTACAAATGTGCTTTACACAATTGATGGATGTATGGATTGTGATAAGAGTTGTATGAGCCCCTAATAAAACGATTAAAAAATTGGTCAGTGATTTGGAGTAGTGCTATGAATCACAGTTGAACTCTGTCCTGCATGTGGCCATAGTGAGTTGGAATCAACGGAATAGCAGCTATTTTTGTTTCTTCTTCTTTTTTTAAAGAAATAAGAACCAAAGTTATACTGAGAACTCTGTTTTAACTCTGAAGTTGGTATTATATATTGTATATCGCCAAATATGCAATACCTGACATGAACAGGTCCTAGATTTTCTGGGAAAAGAAGTTTTAAATCTGAGCATGATATGAACGAGAACCAATTCATTAACAAGACACACACACACACACACACACACACACACACACACACACTGGTGTGCTGATTCTGCCAACAGAAAGGATGCATTTCCTTCCTTAATGACTTGAATTTAGTGTTCCAAAGCACTGTTTGAAAACCAAGCAGGGCCTTCTGGTTATGAATGCGTCTGCAGCTCAAATTGCCTAGCTACTCTCCCTAGGCTCTTGTTTAGATTCATCCAGCAGCAATAAGAACATTATTTCAGCCCTGGAGAAACAAAGCCATAGCTCTTAACATGAGCCAAGGGGAGTCTTCAGACGGATAAGCCCAGGGCTGGAGCAGTGACAAGCATGTAAATCGACCCTTTCTGGGAGCAGAGAAGCTGCTCCTTTTGGAAGACCCTCCCCAAGCTTGCCAAAGCACGTGTACCTCCCGTAACTCTTTCATCCTTCTGGAAACTCAAGAGCAAAGTCCATAATTGGCAGAGGGAGAATGTCGTGCAATGCTGTGCTCTGTTTGAATTAGATGACCCGATCATCAGAGAATTGTTTCTTTTTCACTTGTTCAGTAAAAAACAAAGTGCACCAAATCCTCATCTGTTAAAGGGA
The DNA here is from genome assembly GCF_000313985.2 of Echinops telfairi. Classification (NCBI taxonomy): domain Eukaryota; kingdom Metazoa; phylum Chordata; class Mammalia; order Afrosoricida; family Tenrecidae; genus Echinops; species Echinops telfairi. The sequence goes on from NW_022103906.1 coordinate 2,189,538, forward strand.
CAGCCTGCTCACAACCTCCAGAAGGAAGTACTTGATTAGCGTTTCCAGGAGAGATGACCTTTTCCTGGTAACCTTCCCCTGCTGGGTCCCTTCAATAGGCTTTCTTTGTTGAAGCAGAACATGCGGAAACTTTTCAAGGTGGCTCTTAAGATCTGTTTTGTCAAAGAAGTTAAGTCACAGTATAAAGATTGTGGACTTATAGACACCAATATTCTTAGTTGTGGTTATTTAACTTCCTTTAAACAAACAAACAAACAAACAAACAAAATCTCTCCATGATTCGTCCCTTGTCTAGTGAAGGCTTTGTTTTGTACAAACTATGTAGTATTTTGAAACCAGACCCTTCGATCAAGTTGGAGTTTCTTTTCCATAGCATGGCAACAACTAGTTGTTTCAGTGTTTGCTGCCTCAAGTCAAAGTGCTGCAGTTGTTAACAGTTAGAAGTAGTTGGTGTGTCTCTGGGACTGGCAGCCACCTTGCACTTCTTTTTAGGGTTCCTAAAAGGCTGAAAGTATAATGGACACAGAGTAAGGAAGGCTGGAGAGTAATCAGTGCTTTTGAATTGTGGCGTTAGCGGAGAGTATTGGAAGTACCATGGACTGATAGAAGAATAAACACATCTGTCTTGGAGGAAGTAAAGTTAGAATGCTCATCAAAGCAAGGATGGTGAGACTTCATCTTGTATACTTGGTTATGTTATCAGGAAAGACCGGTCATGGGGGAAAGAAAACATGATGAAGTAGAAGCTCAGTAAAAAAAGAAGTCCCTCAATGTGATGGATGGACACATAGGCTATAACCCGGGACCCGAACATCAGCACATGTGTGAAACAGGTGTGGGACCAGGCGATATTTCTTTTTTATTTTTATTTTTTAATGTTTCTTTTTAAAAAAAATCATTTTATTAGAGGCTCATACAACTCTTATCACAATCCATACATACATCAACTGTGTAAAGCACATTTGTACATGCGTTGCCCTCATCATTCTCAAAACATTTCCTCTCCACTTAAGCCCCCGGCATTAGGTCCCCATTTTTCCCCTCCCTCCCTGCTCCCCCCTCCCTCATAAGCCGTTGATAATTTATAAATTTTTATTTTGTCATATCTTGCCCTGTCTGACGTCTCCCTTCACCCACTTTTCGGTTGTCCATCCCCCAGGGAGGAGGTCACATATAGTTCCTTGTAATCGGTTCCCTCTTTCCAACCCACTCTCCCTCTACCCTCCCAGTATTGCCACTCACACCACTGGTCCTGTAGGGCTCATCTGCCCTGGATTCCCTGTGTTTCCAGTTCCTATCTGTACCGGTGTACATCCTCTGGTCTAGCCAGACTTGCAAGGTAGAATTCGTGTCATGATAGTAGGAGTGGGGAGGAAACACTTAGGAACTAGAGGAAAGTTGTATTTTTCATCGTTGCTACATGGCACCCTGACTGGCTCGTCTCCTCCCTGAGACCCCTCTGCAAGGGGATCTCCAGTGGCCCACTAATGAGCTTTGGGTCTCCACTCCGCACTCCCCCCATCATTCTGACGTCCCTAGGTTTGCTCTGCGTCAGAGCTGACTCACAGCAGCAGAAGCCCAAGAGTCTAATGAAGAAATTGCCATGAACTTAGGCAGTTTTCTCATACAAAAAAAGATTGTCAAAGAGATAGACAGATAATAGCTCCTTAAATGAAAAGTACAATATAAGTGTCCTTGTAGTCCTAAAACCTACTTGCAATGACAGTTGCCTTTTACTGAGCATTTACCAAGCATGGCTGACACGGACATTCAACCCTGCCTAGTAGGATGCTACAACTGTACAGCAGAGGGAATATCGCAAAAGTTATCTGAGATTCTCGCTGGGCAAAATTAACAATACAAAGCACAATCTTATTACAGGACATATATCTACGCCGCATAGTGTTGTCTTCCCCCGACTTTCCTCCCTAAGCGAAGGGGCGAGGGGAAGAGCAGATGATGGCGGGCAGGCGTCATTGGTATGAACACACCCGTCATCACCGACTTGGACACTCTCGGACCTCTCCTTTATTAAAAAAAAAAAAAAAAGGTGAAATTCACATCACATAAAAATTATTTTCATGTATACAATTCAGTGGCATTTAACACATTCACACTATTGTGCAACCATCATTCTATCTAGTTCCCTAGGCTCTGGTAACAACTAATTAGCTCTCTATTTCGGTGGATTTACTTATTTTGAATATTTCTTATACATTGAATCATACTAGGAGCATGTGACCATTTGTGTCTCTGTGCTTTCAGCTAATTGATAATGTTTTTAAATTCATCCACATAATATCAAGTATCAATAATTCGTTTCTTTTTATGTTCAAATAATATCCCATTGAATGATATAGCACACTTCTCTTATTCATTCATCTATTGATGAGCATGTACATTGTTTCCACCTCTGCCTTTCAAATAAACTGTGTCTGTGTGTGAAAAAAAAAAAAAAAGAATATGTATGATTAGATTGGGCCCAACTCAGAGGATAATCTTCCCATCTGAAGATCTTAACATCTGGGAAGTATCTTTTACTATGTAAGATGCTATAAACATGTAGGGAACATATTTAGATTCTTGGAATTAGGATGCAGATGTCTTTGGAAAGCCATTATTCTTCTTATCAACATTACCCATATTATTTGCAAAATTTTCTGTTGGGTTTCCTGCTTATTTTTGATAATTTGCAGAAGCTCCCTGTATAGTTGAGATAAAATATTAGTTGTTTAAACTATTGCAAATATTTTCTAGCTGCATAAGATCTCTGTCTCTGGTGGAGTAACCAAATCCAAATTCATTTAGTCTGCTAGCAGCCCTGCAGGATACACTGCACCGTAAGATTTCCAAGGGTGAAACACTTATAGAAGCAGGCGGCCACGTCCTTCTACCCCGGAGGGCTCAGTAGCTTGAGGCACTAATGGTAGGGTTAGGAGCTGAGCATTTTAACTACTGTACCACCAGGGCTCCTTGTGGTGGATTACTGAATATGAAAGATTAATTTTGACATAATAATTTTTTTAACATCATGGATTGTGTTTTGGAATTCTTGTTTGCAAAATATTTGTGCCCCAAAAGATACTTAAAATTCTCCTATTATTATTTTTCATTATTTAAGTATGAATGCATCTGGAGTGCGACTGGGCATAAAAATATATATATTGTAAGATAGGAACAAATATTCTTATGTATTGTAAGATAAGAACAAATATTCTAATTCTGTCAATATATTGGCTAACTCAACTATTCTCCCTCATTGTTTTGGAACGTTTCCTTATCCTATATCTGGACCTGTTTTTCTATGTATGTCAGGGTTTATTTCTGAACTCTCCTTGTTCCGTTCCAGGGCCCTGGCCTGGGAGATAAGCGTTGGGCTGCTAATCTTAAGGTCCATGGTTGCTCAAACTCACCAGCTGCTCTGTGGGAGAAAGTGTTTGCTCCCCTAAGGAATTATAGTCTTGGATTCTAGTGTTGCTGTGCCTTGGCATTGGGTTTTCATAGTTACATTCATCTGTGAAAATGCTCGTACATTAGTAGTATGCAGAGCTTTTTAAAAAAACGGGATTTAATTATCAAAAATGTATAATGAACATACTATAAGAGAATATTACTTAAAAAACAAACAGAAAACAATCATGGATCCATCACATAGGTTGAGCAATAGTCAGTCTTTATTATTTCATTATTATTGAATACTATTATTATTATTTAAAACTATTATTTAATACAGTGCCTGCCTATTTATGGTGACTTATTAATTAGTAAATCATCTTCACTTTATCTTCTTTCAAAAGAAGTCACCATACCTATTAGTAGACATTTCTGTTTACCTATAAATTTTAGAAAACATTTGATGAGATCATTAAGAAATAGCCACCCAGAAGAGGAATATTCCTTGGTTGAAACCCACAGCAATGTGAAAAAATGAATTAACATAAATTAAGGATCTGAATTAAAAAGTCAGAAAAAGAGCAACAAGGTAAGGACAGGAGAAGGAAGGATTTAATAAAGATGAAAGCAAAGGCTAGTAATATGGGGCCAGGTTTAGTATCATAGATAGAATTAGTACATAAATCCAAAAGTCAGTTCCTTGACAAATAGATAAACTAAAATACATTATTAGGCAATAAGGTGAGAAAACACAAGCATATACACAAAATAACAAGGAATGAAGTGAAAATAACTACAGAAAGATGATATTAAAACATCCTAAAAGATCCTTTGCTCAATGCTATACAAATAAACTTTAAATCCTGAATAAAATGGATAAGCGTCTAAGAAAATATTAAGCAGATGGACCTCAGAAGACAAAGAATCTAAACTGATCAATTCGTAAGAAAAATTTGTTCACAAGCTATCATTCTTACCCTTCACTACCCCCACACCCCAAAGCAACAGACTTAGAGGGGAAATGTCAATAACTTTAAATAGCAGGTAATGCCAATGATTTCAAAACTCCTCCAGGGAAGAGTAGGGTAAAAGAAGGTCAATTTCCATTATTTTCCTAGAAAATGAACGTAAGTTAACCAAATGTTAAAAGGTTGAACCTAAAGGAAAACTGTAGATCATTGCTCATATTACTTATAAAGGTACAGACAGAAATAAGTAAAACATGGAAAAAAAGTTCAATAGTACATTAAAATAATAAGGTGATCAAAGAATAGTAAGGTGGTTTTATAATAGAGTATCATATTTATATTTTAAAATCTACAAATAAATCATATTATCATCTTCATAGTTTCTATCAAAGTATTTGAAAATATTAATAAAAATAATAACTAAAGAGAAACAGATTAATATTTTCCTACTGTAAAAAAATACCTCACTGCCATCGAATCAATCAGTAAGATGACTCCTACTGTCCCTGTGTGACAAAGTGGGCCTGCTCTTGTGGGTTTCTGAGACTGTAATTTTTTCCCCCAACAGTTTTAATTGCACATAATTTACATATCATACAATTCAATAGCTCAATCATTCAATCATATCAAAGAGGGTTGCACAATCACCACTGCATCAATCTTAGAGCATTCCCCTCCCTATGGTGAAATCGCCTTTAAAATGAGTTGTGCAATCACACAATCGATTCTAGTGCACCCTCCCCCCATTCATTCTTTACTTCTGAAATCCCCTTTCCCTCCCTATCAGCACCCTGCCCCCCATCCCTGCATTCCCTATAGCCCATTGTATCAGTTATTCTTATTATGCAGCCTCTTCCCCATGCTTCACAGCTGGGAAACTGCACAGAAAAAAAAAATTGCACTAAGGTGGTAAGTATAAAATCATAATAGTATAAATACAAATAATGATTAAGAGGGAAAAGACCCCCATCAACATTCAAAAATCCAGAAGGAAATTTCTGTCATGGAACAAGTAAGAGATACTTGAACCCAGTACAAATTTAGGTCATGTCTTTATAGCAGTAGAAAGCCCTGTCTTTCTTGCAATCTTATATTTCATAGGTAAATATATTTTCATAAAATTTAAGAAAAATTACTGAATAACAACAGTATGAGGTACATAATATTGGGGTACCAGAGCATGCAATTACACAAAAGAAAGGAAATAAAATATAAAAATTACAAAAGAGTAGGTAAAATGATTTTCAGACTCCAACATTGTATATCTGAAATATCTGGCCAAATCAACTGAAAACTACTTCCAACATATAACAGAATTTAGTAAGGCAATGTGGTTAAAATTAAGGGTTCTCATATAAGCAAAAAACTAGCTAGAACTTATAGCTGAAGGAAAAGATTGCATTCACAAGAGTGAGGAAAGCAATTAAATACTGAGTGCATTATTTATTCTTTTTCCATCTTTTACTTTCTGCCCTACTCCATTCTTTATTCTTATTTCCATTGCATATGTTCTTGAGGTTAACCAGTTAAGACTCCAATACTTGTTCTCTCCAAATTGCTGGCTTTCCCTTAAATAAAATCTATGAGTGACAAAGGCAGGAAAGAGAGATCAAATCTTTTGCTCCCTGCTCCTTCCTTAGAGTTTCTGGCCCAGGAAACATTCCTCTGTAATTATCATCTCTAACAAGTGGCCCACCCTCCATGGTTTCAGCTCCGATGGCCTCCAGCAACACTTTCCTCACTTAGTATCTTGCATTTAAGAAATCATAATGGCTTTTGTCTTTAGATGGCCCTGATGACCTTCTTTCTTTCCCTTCCCTTTAGTGCTATCTCACAATTATGTCACTTTGCATGGCAAAAAGAACTGATTCAGATGGACCTAAACTAATGCTGTGAGTCCTCTAACAGCAGAGAGCCCAACCTGATGGAGCCAAAAGGGAAGTCAGAAAGACTTCCAGCAGGGGGACTCCAAAGGCCCTTGTAGATGTTTCCAAGGGAGGAAGCTGGGTGCAAAGGCCTCCAGGAGGCAAGAGCAGAACCTAGCAGTTAGCCAGGGAAGAAGACTTGTCTTCCTACTTTCAAGGAAAAGCAAGGACAGCAACAGCAACCACAAAGAACCGGAATGAACTTGGAGGCGGATTCCTCCCCTAGATCTTCCAGTCTGGATGGACCCTTAATTTTAAATGTGGCTCTGTAAGCCATGGCGCAGATGAGAGTGTGTCACATACCCATAGAGAAGGTTTCACCCCATCATTACAGCACTCTGGCTCTGGAACACCCCCTTGCTGTGTGTGTGTGTGTGTGTGTGTGTGTTTTAACCAATCTCTTATTTTGAGTTTTACCCTGATTTTATGACCTTTTTGAAGGCCTGTTGTATAAAGAAAACTTTAAAACACAAATGATAAACAAGAAAGAAGGTTTAAACAGACAGAAGTACAAAAAAGCCTGTTCTCTTGTAGACTTTTCTAAGAAAGATGTCGATTCTCCCTAAGTAATTTAATACATTCAATGTGCTATCAAATACAGTTTTGCTTATATGTTTTGTGTTTGGAAACAAGTTGATCCAAAAGACATAAAATAAAACAAGAGTATTTAGGTAGAACAATGAGAGGAAGTAGCACTTCTAGGTATGGAAACAAATTGTAAAACCTCAAAGTGAAAAAGTGCATTGTTGGTGCATGAACAGTCAGGCCATGGGAATATACTAAAAAGTTTAGAAACATGAGACTCAAAGTCATTGGAACTATTGTATATAATAAAAGGGATTTTTATACCAGTGGTGAAAGTGTGGTCATGAAAAAAAATAAAGTTGGGTTCTATGCTACACTGTACAGTGGGATATATTCTAGTTCTATTCAAGATATAAAGAGGAAAATAAGAGAGTTTAAGAGTAAACTTGGAAAAGTCTTGATAGTATGAGAATACAGATGCCTTTTAAGATTGTCTCAAAATCCAGAAGCCATGAAAAAGAAAACTTAATATATTGTTGTGGATGTTGTTTGGTGCCATCAGGTCTATTTGGACCTAAGGGAGGCTATGCACAACAGAAGGAAACAGCACCCGGTCCTGGGCCCTCCTCACAGTTGTTCGTTTGTGTGAGCCCATTGTTGCAGTCTTGGGGTTAATCCATCTTGTTGAGGATCTTCCTCTCTCCCACTGCTCCTCCACTTTTCCAACCATGATGTCCTTCTCCAGGGGCTGGGATCGCCTGATAACATGACCACAGTATGTAAGATGAAGTCTAGTCATCTTGCTTCTAAGGACCATCCTGGCTGTACTTCCAAGACAGATTTGTTTGTCCTTTTGGCAGTCCACTGTACATTCCGTATTCCTCACCAGCACCAGAAATTCAAATGCATCAATTGTTCTTTGGTGTTCCTTATTCAATGTCTAGCTTTCACATGCACACAAGGTCATTGAAAATACCCTGACTTGGATCAGGGACAACTTAGTCCTCACAGTAACATCCTTGATTTTCAATACTCTAAAGGGGGATTGTATAACAGATTTGTCTAATGCAACACATCTTTTGATCTTCTGGCTGCTGCTTCCATGAGTATTGATTGTGGATCCAAGCAAGACAAAATCCTTGACAACATCAGTCTTTTCTCCATTTATTATGATGTTACCTACTGGTACAATTGTGACGATTTTGGTCTTTTTCACATTGAAGTGTAATCCATATTGAAGGCTTCAGAATCCTTGACCTTCATTAGTAAGTGTTTCAAGTCCTCATTTTCAGTAAGCAAGGTTGTGTCACCTGCATATTTCAGGTTGTCAATAAATCTTCCTTCACTTCTGATGCCACATTCTTCATATAATCCAGCTTCTCTGATTATTTGCTCATGTGCTTGGCCAGCTTGACTATAGAGACACATATCCAGTGACACTCAGATATGTAAGAAAGAGCTTTATATCAAGAAGTAATTATGCATCAATGAAACATCCCAGCCCAGTCCAGCTCAAGTCCATAAGTCCATATGTCCCTCCTCAGACTCACGCAGCCACATTCAACGATGCAGAATGCAGGAAGATCACAGGCCAGTGGGTGCAGAGTGGTGTGGATACAACGGTGGTGGCCACATCACAGGGTTTGTGCAGGTCTCAGCATGGCTCATCAACAGGAAGGTAAAGGCAGAGAGAGAGGGGAGTTTCCCAGTGTCCTCCTTATGAGAAGGCCACACCCACAAGAAAGCACCATCAGGCTGTGACCTGATTGATAGGCTAGACTCCACCCCTACACTTTTATATATCAAGTTGACTTGAAATTACCTGAAACTACCACAGATCAGCATACAGATTGAATCAGTATGGTGAGAGAATACAACCCTGACACATACCTTTCCTGACTGTAAACTATGCAGTTTTCCCTTCTTTCATTTCCATAACTGCCTCCTGATCCATGTATAAATTCCTCATGAGCACAATGAAGTGTTCTGCAATTCCAGTCTTTCAAGATTATGCACAGTTTATTACGATCCACGCAGTCGAATACCTTTGTATAATCAATAAAACACAAGGAAACATCTTTCTGGTATTCCCTGCTTTCAACTAAGATCCACCTGACATTTGCAATGATATCCTTTGTTCCATGTTCTCTTCTGAATCTGGACTGAACCTCTAGAAGTTTCCTGTCAAAGGATATCTGCTACCTTTGTTAGATGATCTTCAGCAACATTTTACTTGCGTGTGGTATCAGTGATACTGTTCTATAAGTTAAGCCTTCTGTAGGGCCACCTTTCCCTGGAATGGGTACAAATATGCATCTCTGCCAGTCATTTGGCCAGGTATCTGTCTTGCAAATTTTCTTGCAGAGATGAATGTTTCCAGTGCTTTATCAGCTTGTTGAAACATTACGATTTGTTTTTCATCAATACCTGGAGCCTGGTTTTTGGCTAATGCGTTCAGTGCAGCCTGAATTCTTCCTTCAGCACTGTTGGCTCTTGCTCAAATGCCTCCTAGTATACTAGTTCTTTTTGGTACAGTGACTTTGTGTATTATTTCCATCTTCCTTTTTTTATAATTTTTTAAATCATTTTATTAGGGGTTCATACAACTCTTATCCCAATCCATACACACATCAATTGTGTAAAGCGCATTTATACATTCATTGCCCTCATCATTCTCAAAAC
>NW_022103906.1:2200624-2206156 GCF_000313985.2 Echinops telfairi
TCTCTGTGGATTGGCTACTCTAATTGGGGTCATCGTCCTCACAGCCTGGTGGGCCATATGTGCTCCAGTCTCTCCTCCTCCCCCATCATCTGCTCCTGTGTGCTCTGGTCAGATATATCCTTCTCCCAGAGCTGCGGATTCAGTGCCATCCTTTGAAATAAATTCTTCTTGGGGGAGGGGCAGGCATCCACTTCGTATTTGGTGCTGGGAACAGCCCCCCAGATCTCTCCACTGGTTCTCTACTCCATGCCGGCATGTTGTCTTCACACCTTGGAGCACTGGGTTGAAGTCTGGTCCCTCTTTTCCTGTGGAGATATAAACAATACCCTCCCCTTGGGTGGGTTAGCGCCCCATGCCCCTGCTACCCATTTCTTCCTTATTTTCATCATTTTTTTGTTCCCTTTCCCCACCTCCTCCCCAGTTGTCTACCATGTGCATCCCTGCATTTTGTCAGCAGCATTCAATATTTTCCCCATAGAATCGTTCAATACTACAACTCGAGCTTGAATATTTTTGGTTTATGATATGCTGAGTATGTTCTTCCATTTTGTTTTTCTAACTTTAGGTGTTTTCACATTTCATTATAATATTATTCTTTGTGTTTTCAAGATATATTTTGAAAATTTCTATTCAGTTTGTTGATATATTAGATAACATTAAACAAACAAAACACTATCTTTTTCCTGACAAAAAGAAGCAGCATAGAGATAAATGCAAAGTTGAGAAACAGTTAATAATTCATATAATAGATATAGGTTTAATTTCTCTACTATAAAGAAAATGTCTAGAAATTAATAAAGGAAAGAACAACTCACTGGAAAATAAAGAGACAAGTCACAGGAAAAGACAAACCAACATCTCGTAACACATGAAAATATACTCCACTAGCCCCAAAGGAGTATTGCAAATTTAAATACACTAACATACTTTTTATAAACCTAGAATTTGACTAGAATCCAAAAGTTTCATAGTGTCTTCTACTGGCGAGGCTGTGAGGGAAAAAACACCCTCAAATGTTGTCATCACAAATTAACTAGTAAAAAGTTTATGATTGGTTATCTCGGAACTGCTGGGCAAAGCACATTTGGCAGAATCTTGTTACAGGTTATCATTCATTTATCAGGCCTCTTCTCTTGCTAAAAGACCCCTAGTGGCACTTTCAGATAAGCATTGGGCTGCTAACTCCACCAGCTCAGACCCGCGAGCTGCTCCTCTGGACAAAGATGAGACAATGTGCTTCTGTAAAGGTTTACAGCCACAGAAACCCTAATTACAATGAGGATTTCTAATGAAAACTAATCACAATTAGTTTTGACAGACATAATAGCAGTGGGTGTGGTTGGTTTGGGTTTCTCTCGTGGCTGGTGGTTCTACATGGGACAGAGATGTGACAGTCTGATTTTGTAAAGATTTTTAGCCTAAGTAACCATCTGGGGCAGTTATACTCTGGCCTATTATGGTCATTTTGAGATAGAATTGACTTGATGGCAATAGGTCTAGTTTGGGTTTTGATTTTCCTCTTGCTGAGCCAATATGGGCACCTGTTCTCTTTCCTTAAATTGAAATCCACCCTTCTGTTACCAACTGATAGGAATATTGGAGAATATGGTGCTAGGAAAGTGGCAGGGAACCCTTAGAAGATTCACAACTGCTGAATGAGACTATCGGCCATTTACCAGGCAACATTCCTTGCTTTTACCTGGTTCAAAGGTTATTCACATAAACTGTCACTGGAAAAGCAAGATACTGCAAGTTTTGCATCATTCACTTCTAAAGCATAATTTATGTAAGTAATAAAAGGGTAGAGAATGAAAGCATGAGATAGTCTTCAAATTTTTTATATCTTACACTAAGTGATGAAAAATTATGCATGCTTGCTCTTATGATATATTTCTATTAGAGGAAAGAAAACTCTGAATGCTAAATGAGACATAAACTTCTGCTTACTGGATTTTTCAAACTGAGTAATTGAGGAACTTTTATGATATGTCCCCTATGTTCCTCTGCTCAAGAGGATAAGGTTGAGTAAAGGACAGGCATGTTAGTGAGTTCACTGCTGTGCATGCAAACATGTAACTGTAACAGAATGCGTACTCGAACATGTGGTCCTTATAAATGTCAGCCTATCAAATCTAGAGGAGAAAATGAAATGAATAGAAGTATGAGCAAACACTTTGTTTCATCTTAGTGTGCCCCGCTTGGAGGTGCGATACACAAAAAGGGTAACCCCCGAGGATCTTACAATTTGTTCACACAGACAACAGTTCTGAAACATTAAAAGACAGTAACACAGAGCTGCTGTTGCTGTCGGGTACCATTGAGTTGGTTCTGACACACAGTGCCCTTGTGCACAACATGAAACGACACCCAGGCTCCTGGCGTCCTCACAATTCTTCCTATACTTGAGCCCATTGTTGCAGCCACTGGGTCCATCCATCTTGTTGAGGGCCTTCCTCTTTCTTGCTGCTCCTCTACTTTACAAAGCATGATGTCTTTCTCTAGGGACTCGTCTCTCCCGACAACATGGCCAGAGTACTGAGACAAAGTCTAATCATTCCTGTCTTGAAGGACCATAGTAAGGTCCTCTAAGGACCAAATTCCTTCCAAGACACATTTGTTTGTCCTCTTAGCAGTCCAGGTACTTTCAATATTCTTCACCAGCACCACAATTCAAATGCAGACTTCCTCATTAAAAGCCCACCTTTCATACTCATATGAGGCAATTGAAAATGCCATAGCTCAGGTCAGACTGAGCCCTACAGGACCAGTGGTGTGAGTGGCGATACTGGGAGGGTAGAGGGAGAGTGGGTAGGAAAGAGGAAACCAATTACAAGGAACTATATGTGACCTCCTCCCTGGGGGACGGACAACAGAAAAGTGGGTGAAGGGAGACGTCGGACAGGGCAAGATATGACAAAATAACAATTTAGAAACTATCAAGGGCTCATGAGGGAGGGGAGAGCAGGGAGGGAGGGGAAAAATGAGGACCTAATGCGGGGGGGTTTAAGTGGAGAGAAAATGTTTTGAGAATGATGAGGGCAATGAATGTACAAATGCACTTTACACAATTGATGTGTGTATGGATTGTGATAAGAGTTGTATGAGCCCCTAATAAAATGATTAAAAGAAAAAAAACCTCTTGCTTTTCAATTTTTTAAAGAAGTCTTGTGCAGTAGATAGACCCAATGCAATGTGTTGTTTGATCTCTTGACTGCTGCTTCCATGAGCACTGATTGTGGATCCAAGCAAAATCCTTGACAACTGGAACCTTTTCTCCGTTTATCATGATGTTCCATATTGGCTCAGCTGGTGAGGATTTTGGTCTTCTTTATATTGAGTTGTAATCGGTATGGAAGGCTGAAATCCTTGATCTTTATTATCATGTGGTTCAAGTCCTCCTCACTTTCAGCAAACAAGGTTGGGTCATTTACATATCAAAGGTTGTTAATAAGCCTTCCTCCAACCCTGTTGCTGCATTCTACTTCATAGAATCCAGCTTCTCTGATTATTTTGTCAGCATACAAATTGAATAAGTATGGTGAGAGGATACAACCCTGAAACACAACTTTCTTGATTTTAAAGCATGCAGTATCCCTCTGTTTCATTCATACTACTGCCTCTTGATCTGTGTGCAGGTTCTGCATGAGCACAATGAAATGTTCTAGAAGATATATTCTCCTCAAAGCTATCCATAGTTGTTATGATCCACCAGTTGAATAGCTTTGCATAATCAATAAAACAAAAGATCAGTAGCTAATAAATACAAAAGAAGAATCAATTAAATTGAACATCCAAATAAATATTTTCTGAAATCACTCTCAAAATCTCAAGAAGTACTTATATTTATGGTGCATAATCAGAAATTAATAATATCTCCTTTTCCTCTTCAACCTCCTACTCCTTTATCTTCTCTTTCTCTGAATACACAGTTACACCCTGTATGTTCTCCAACTATCCTTCTCACCTTCAAATCATTTAACTTCTAAAACTCAGCTTCCCTGACTTTCCAGGGTTATTTGCCTCTTTGGAGCCCTGGTGGCATAGTGCAAGGTCAGATGTTTGAAACCAGCACCTACTCCACAGGATAAAGAAGAGGAGTTCTATTTCCATAAAAAGTTAAGAGTATTAGAAACCCACAAGTGCAGTTCTACCTTGCCATATAGGGTTGCTAAGACTTGTCATCCAATTGAGGCAGTGAGTTACTTATTTGATTCAAGCAGCTGACCTGTATCAACATAACAATACGTGTTATGCTGAGTACTCTACAGTAGCAAAACCAGTGATATCAACCAGGGGAGAGGGAGGGAGGGAGGAAGAGAGGGAGAAAGAGAGAGAGAGATTCATATTAAGAAAATGTCTCACATAATTGTAGAAGTGGATAAATTCAGTCTGCTTTGAAGACTATGGGGCAGAAGTTGAGGTGGAAGAGGCATCTCTCGACTTTTGTAGTTTGGGGAGCTGATGAAAACAGACAAGATAAGAACATCACAGATTACAGAGTTCTATGAATCTAAAGTCAGCAGATCAGGTTTGTGACTGGAGAGGAGAATGAATCTGAGAGAGGTCAGTAGGTCAGATGGCTGATGATGGGGCAGTCCCCCAGGACCAGCAGGCAACATGGCAGACTGTTGGCTTTTGTCCAAAGTACCCATGGTAAATAAACTAGATGCACCATCTAGACCCAGCAAAAAGCAAGCAAGCTTTCCACTCACTAAAAAACAAAAGAACAAAAAATCTCACTGCTATCTCATAAATACTGACTCACAGTGACTCTGTAGGACAGGGAAGAACTACCCCAGTAAGTTTCCAAGACTGTAAGAGTATGCAAGTATATAAATCTTTCTCAGTTGGCACAGCTGGTGATTTTGAATTGTTGACCTTGAGGCTCATAGCCAAACACATAATCATTATGTCACCAGGGTTCTGTAAGTTTTCCAGAGCAACTATTTATATAGATCATACTCTAGAGGAAACTTTTCAATTGCATCAGTCTGACCTGAGTAAGGGGGTTCCATTTCACCTTTATCTTATACAATTACATGGCTGCTCACAACAGATTATATCATAGAATTACTGATATTATTTTAGGTTACATCATGGGAGATCACTAGACCACAACTGCCAAACCACTAGAATAGTCAAGTTGACAGAAAATCCCACTAGAACGCAATGACTTATAAATTCCACAAATATTGGGAATTTTCTTAGACTTTAAGATGAAATATGAACACTGGGAGTCACTGGATTAAATGATAGCTAAAGTTTCTTCTAGTGCCAATATTTTAGGACAGGTTGGAATAGATCTTCATTTAGAAGGATAAACACAATTGAGATAGCTTGAGAAATCAGAATATTCTAGACAATAATTAAATAAAAAACATTCTGAGAGAATTTTTCCTTTTTTAAAAAAATTTTTTTCTTTTTTTTCTTTTTTAACATTTTATTAGGGACTCATACAACTGTTATCCCAATCCATACACACATCAATTGTGTAAAGCACATTTGTACATCGTTTCTCAAAACATTTTCTCT
>NW_022103906.1:2207669-2237182 GCF_000313985.2 Echinops telfairi
ACAACATCAATCCACTGACGAAGAACAAATTAAAATATACCAAGCAAGAAAAACTTGTGTTTTACAGTCTAGCCTGTTGGGGCACCATGCCCTGTAGGAGAGAATTTTTCAAAGCATGTTATTCCTTGATTGTACATATATATAGGAAATCTATGGATGGAAAAAATTGAGAATATTAGTCTTCTTAAAGCTTTCTTTCAATATGCTACTCTTCTATTCTTCTGCTCTGACCATCTTATTAATGTTCTCTGCCCTTGCCTCCCCCCCAGGTTGACAAATAATTTTTTGATTGGTGGTAGCCATTGTTCAAGAGACTCTTGAAGTAATATGTAATCATTGCCATTGAGGCTACTCATCACTGTGGTTACATCAATGTCAATTAGAAGAGGGAATCTTCCACTTCTAGTAAAGATGACAAATTAGACAGGGTTACTACTCATATCCTCTACAACAAACACATTAGAAAGTGCAGGTGGAGGAGAATGTTGGAGCCTGGATCTCTGAGGAAAACGTAGCTGAGTGTGTCCAACAGGTAAATCAAGAAGCAAAACCCACATGCGGTCATTGAACAGAATGGTAAATTCTCCATTGGCTAGTGGTGATGAAGCAAACTGCTCTGTCACCCAGCTATCAGAAAAGAGAAGAGTGAATTATTCCTGGGCCAACTATGAGCAGAAAAAGTCCTTCTAGAGCAGTGGTTCTCAACCTTCCTAATGCCACGACCCTTTCATACAGTGCCTCATGTTGTGGTGAGCCCCAACCATAAAATTATTTTCGTTACTACTTCATAACTGTAATTTTGCTACTGTTATGAATTGTCATGTAAATATCTGATGTGCAGGGGGTAGTTACATAACCTGTTGTCATTTTGAGACTTAAGAGTGAAGGGGTGGAGTTAGTCAATCAGGTTGCAACTTGATGATCTCAGTGAATAGTTCACTCGAGGCAGGACACATGCTGACCCCCTCGGGGTTATTGTAGCTGACAAGACACTTGGAGCTACTCTAGTGCCCTAGAGCTGAAGGAGCCACATGGAAACCCCTGCCAGCACTGAGATGCCTCTATTGCCACTGGATCCACAAGACTTTCCACCCACTGACTTGTGATCTTCCTGCATTTGGCATCATTGCATGTGTTGTGAGAGTCTGAAGAGGAATTTATAGATTGTTATCCGACATATTGCCTAATATTGAACTTATGGACTTGATCTGGACTGGGCGGGGATGTTTTCTCAATATTCAATTGCTCTTGTCCGTAAAGCTCTTTCTTATACACAAATGAGTGTCTACGAATTTGTTTCTCTAATCAACCCAGAATAACACACAAGCTAAAACCCCAAATAATTCTACTACGATGTGTCATAAACAAAGTTTCCAAAAATCAAGATGAAGGAAAGAATCTTGAGAGCTGCTAAAAATAGAAAAGAAAAGAGAAGTTACTTTCAAAGAGGAGCTAAATAAGAATATGTTCTGAGTTTTCAGTAGAAGCCATTCAGGCAAGAGGGCAATGAAATGACATACATAAAGTCTGAATAATAATAATAATAATAATAATAAGAAGAAGAAGAAGAAGAAGAAGCCAGGGAAGAATCATATCCAGCAAAATTATCCCTCAGATATGAAAGAGAAATAAGGGAATTTTCACATAAGGAGAATTAAAAGGATTTTTTTCAAAATAAGAATGACCTTACAAAACATACTAAGGAGTGCTCTTTGGACACAGGATCAACAACTATAGTAGACACAAACCTGAGCTCAGTATACAAGACACAGTCATTCAGAAATCAAACTACATAAGGTAGCACTCAAAATTAAACAAAATTGGTGGCATAGTGATTACACATTGATGTACAATCCACAAGGTCAGCAATTAAAATCCACCAGCTGCTCCATGTGAGAACAGCAAAACTTTCTACTTTTGTAGAGTGACATTCTTGGAAAGGCACAGAGGCTTTAAAGAGTCGCTATGGGTTGGCATCAACTCAATGGTAGTAAGTTTTTTTTTTTACAAGACTAAAAATATGAGACCAGAGATATCATTCTGCAGTGAAGACAATTACAAAGTAAATAAAGCAAATAGTGTAGATACAAAACATTCAGACATAGAGGAAGTCAAGTAATTTACAAGAAAAGAGAGGACAGACTGCGTTCAACTTGGTAAGAAAATAATAAATAATAAGGTAACTTCCAAAATAAAAAGGAAAAAAAAACCTCATCAAAAGAAGAATAAACATCTTAAAAGTCTAGTAAAAAATAAAACACCAAAAAAATAGCAAAGAAAGAAATAAAGGACAAGGAAACTCACAAACCAAAGGAACTCTACAGAGAAAATAATAAAATATAAAGAAACCAATTACATACCAAGAAAAGCACACAGAAAAGTGACAAAACTCATATCTATCAATAATGATGCTCAATGTAAATGGATTTAAATGCATGAGTCAAGGGACATGAAGTAGCAGAATGTACAAGAAAAGAGGGCCCATAAATATGCTGCTTACAGGAAACATATCTTAGACAAACAGACAAAAGTGAATTAAAAAAATCAAAGGATTGGAAGAAAATGGATCAAGCTAATGGCAATTTTTAAAAAAAGGAAGCATGACAGTGCTAATCTTTGACAAAATAGATTTCATGTCAAAATCCATGATGGAGAAGGACACTACATAATGATTAAAAGTACAGCTGAATAAGAAGATATAGCCATAATAAATATATATGTATCTAATGAAAGATAGTCAAAATATATTAAACAAACTCTTATAGAGTTAAAGAGAGAAATAGATTATAGTATGATAATAATAGGAAACTGCAATACACCACCATCAAGGAAAGCCAGAACAATTGGGAAAAAAAACATCAAAGACATAAAAGGACTGAATAGTACAACTTATGAACTTGACCAACTGGATATATACAAAGCTCTCCATCCAACTAAAGCACAATATAACAGTCTCTGCCAGTGCATGTGAAACATTCTTCAGAATAAATTATATGTCAGGTAATAAAACATATCAATAATGTTTAAAAAATGAAGATCTCAAAAACAATTTCTCAGTTCACAAAACTATAAAATTAAAAACCAACAATAAAGAAAAAATAAAACATGTAAATTGAACAAGACTCTGCTTAAAAACTCCTGGATAGTTGAACACATATGGAATAAAATTTCAAAAAAAATAAGTTTCAAATTTTGCGGATACAGCAAAAGCAATATTCACAGGGCAATAAATACACACATCAAAGAAGTAATAATTAAAATCAACACTTTACTATCAGAACAAGAGTAACAAGACAAACCTTTAGCCATCAGAAGAGAAGAAATAAAGATAGAGCAGAAATAAATAAATCAGAAAACTTTTTTAAAATAGAAAAATACAACAAGAAAATAAGTTAGTTCTTTGAAGGGATTAATAAAATTGACAAACCACAGGGTAACTTAACAAAGAAGCAAATTTAACAAAGGAAAAAAAGGAGAAGATGCAAATAATACAAATGAGAAACTGAATGTGTAACATCACAGCAGAACCATTTGAAATAAAAAAGATAATAAATAATGCAGTATTATGAAGGACTGTACTCCAACTAATTAGAAAACAAAGAAGAAATGGACAAACTTCTAGAAACAAACTACCTGCCTAAATTAACACAAAGTGATGAAGAATCCCTGGCGGCAGAGTGGTTTCATGTTGGGCTGCTCACCAACTGTTCTGTGAGATAAGAGGAAGTTCTCTGCTCCTGTTTACAGCCCCAGAAACACAGAGGATCAATTTTGCTCTGCCCTAGAGTGTCACTATGAGTTAGAACCAGCACATGGCAGTGAGTTTGTTTGTCTGGGTTTTGGTGTAGAAAATATCCACAGACCTCTTACAAAAGAGCAATTGATCAGATCATTAATACGCTCCCAACAACACCTGGCCAGGACCTGATGGCATCACCAGAGAATTAAAGCAAGCGTTCAGGGAAGATTTGACACCAATTCCATTCAAACTCCTCCAGAAAAGGAAGGTTAACTCCCGAACTCATTTTAGGAAGTGAGCATAATCCTGATACTAAGACTAGGTGAAGACAAAACAGAAAATTACAGACCAAAATCCCTTATGAGCATAGATGCAAAAATTCTGAACAAAATCCTAGCCGAAATGGAAAGTTAATAACAAGAAGTATAAGGAAGAAGAAAGTGTTCTAAAATTGATTATGGTAATGTTTGTATAACTCTTCTTGATATGATTGTACTATTGAATTGTATGATATGTGGACTATGTCCCAATAAAACTGTTTAAAAAGTCCTAGCCAACAGAATCCATTTATATATAACTCAACTCACTGTCCATACTGACTCATAGCGACCCCTATAGGATAGGATAGAACTACCCCGTGTATTTTCAGAAAAAGAAAGCCTGTCTTCTCCCATGGAGTAGCTGGTGGTTTCAAACGGCTGTACTTGTGAATAGCAGTCCCAGGTGTAACCACTATGCCAACCGGGCTCCTGTAGTAGTGTTTGTGTAGTTTCAATTAAGAATAGCTATATAGTGAACATTAAATATTGATGTGACCAAAAATGCATTTTATTAGATGAAAGGAGATGCCATGTGTTCTTGTACAAGTTTGGTGAAAAAGTTAAGCTTCGTTTCTCATTGTGGGAAGTCAATAGATGAGGCCTAAAAATTAAAACAAAACAATTCAAACAAAAATAAGCCTTCAAAAGCAATATAAGCATGTTTTTCCACTCCCACTAAATCAACTTGTTGCTCTTGAGGTGATTCCAATTCATGACAACCCCGTGCTGTTCAGCTACCACATAGACACTAATGCCAAATGAAACTGTTAAAGCCATGGATAAGGAATGAAGGTAAGACACTTATTTTTCATCATAAGCCTGGTGGTAGTATTTGATTCTTAAAATTTGTATGTGAATAAAATGTGTACTGTAATAAAGATTCTAATTATTAGTCATACCTTATACAGCAACAAGTATTTTTGGTGAACATGTGACAATACCGAGTTGAGCTATTAGGCTTGCTTGTATCTGGTAGATTAGCAATGACGAAACAATTTTTTTAATTAAAAAATAAACTTAATTGGAGGGGATATATCCCTTTCTATTTTGTACGAGCTTTCATTAAATATGGACAGCAATATGGAAATTGTTAAAACAGCTACAACTGAAAGATTTGGAACTGAATTGAGAAAAAATCTCCATGAGATCCAAATCTGAGGAATCTTCATACGCTGACCCTAATATGCTGGGTCTGAGGAGTGATGTGCTTCAGTCACAAAACCAGGTGCCTTATTTACAATCTTCTTCCCACTCCATGAGCTTGACCACAAACTTTAAATCCACGCGCGAGAAAATAGCATGGAAACAAGTGCATCTTATCTATACCCATTCTCTTGATTAATATATTGTCATTAATAGTAAAGTTGAAAGCTATACCATGTTGTTATTGGAACTGATTTTTGCAAGAATTACATCTGCAGGCCCTTTCTTGCGACTTTTTATTCTGAAGCAATTTGGCATCTACGAAAAGTAGAGTAGCTAGATCCCTGGGCTCCGTCCACACTCCAAATCCTTTCTGTCCCAGTGAAGCTCAGAACCATGGATTAGTTGGAGCTGAATGAAAATCCCCTGTTCTCTAAAGGAGCCCTGAAGGTGCTGTCCAATGGGCAGAGACTGCTAACCACGAAGTCAGTGCTGCAAACCCTCCAGCCACTCTGCGGGAGAAATATGAAGCTATCTGCTCCCATGAAGTTTACAGCCTTAGAAAGCCTATAAAGGTCTTCTGGCAGTGGTAGGGCCATTACAAGCTCCAGGCCAACTAAGAGGATGGGTAAATGCGATGTAATCTTTAAATCCTTTGAGAACACATATCCAGTCTTACTCGTCTTGGTAAATCCAGTATGTTCCTGTGATATTTCAAATCGGGAGAATGCTCATTAAATGCATGAAATAAGGTGAAAAGGAGTCAGAGTAAAAGCTACAGAGGTTAGCTATTAAGGTGATTCTCACAGCATACAACTGCACAAATCAGCATAGTATAAGTTTTTTTTATATTGGCAATGAAAGAAGACAAGAAGAAAAGGAAAGGAGGAAATAGGAAAGGAAGGTGTAGGAGGAAGAATAGAAAAAATGATATAATGGTAACAATTGGGCAGATGCATAAGAAACACATGCAGGGGAACTGCTACAGTTTACTGGGTTTTTATTTTTGAGGATTCATTTTTTTTGTGAACAAAATGTGAATATACTCCACATTCAGAGTCACAGTGAAGCCTTATATGAGGTTGAAAGTTCAAGGCTTAAGGGAACATTTAATTAGATGAAGATCCACTTCTTTTCCTTGACTTATACTATCTAGTTTAGGACTTGACAGAGCTGTACATTTCCAGAGAAGGAGGAGTATATTTTAAGTAGTAACAAGCTCATCATTTTCCATTTCAAGGTTACCAATCTAATTCAACCAGCATCAGTGAGAAAACTCAGTAAAAATGATGGTAGAATGTTTTTTGAACTCAGATGAACACATTATAAAACTCCATTATTCCTGACTTCTAAAAGCTCTCTCCCCTCTACCCCCATTTATTTTTCACTTCAGTGTTAATGATACAGCAAGATTTCTTGAAATATCAACATGATGAAAAGATGTCCAAATGGACAAAAATTATAACAAATAAGTGTAAATAGACCCTTATAGACCTACTAGATTGAATAAAAAGGTTTTTTCGTATTAATATTTTTAAATGCTTGTATTTACACAATTTGCAAAATCCTTTCCTAAGAATTCTATGGCATCAGTATTTCCATTTTGTAGATGATGAAACTGAAATTGATTATCAGGGAGACTGTGCATCCAGTTCAGGTTACCTGGTAAGTTACGGTCAAGGTCAGCTCTCAAAGTAAATTTCCTTTGATGAAATTAAAATTTTTCCCAGGACAAAAAGTGCCCCCACTGCATACTGAGAAGCCCAAAGTTACACACAAGAACACAGAAAAAATGCAACGTGGCCTTCTGGAGGAGTCTGTGGGCTTACTCGGGCACAGAGATGAGAGGAAAGGATGAAGAGCAAGGAGTACAGATAGGAGATAGGGAAATGGAGGCAGGAAGAGGGAATTGATACAGTGGTGAATCACTGGGCTTGTATTAATCACCGATAAAATGAAATCACTTATTAGAGTTGTTGCCACAGTTGACCTTATAAAGTCTGGCCCTTTACACTCTGGCTTTGTTTTTAATAATTTCTCTTTTTTTGGTTGAAAATGTATACAGCCCGATATATACCAATTCAACACTTTCTGTATGTATAATGCCATGACACTGATTATGTTCTTCAAGTGTACAACACTCTCACCCTGCTTTTTTGAGTTGTTTCTCCCCCATTAACAAAAACTCTTGTCCCCGAAAAAGGAGTGCTGATGGTGCCAGTGGGTTAGTGTTGGTCTGCTAAGTCGTCAGTTCAAACCTACCAGCCACTTTTCAGGAGTAAGAAGAGACTGTCTGCTCCTATAAAGATTGACAAAATTTTGGAAACCTATATAGGGTCACTGAGTCAGAATCAACTAGAAAACAGTGGGTTTGGGTTTGGGCTTTGCCCAGTAAGCTTCCCACAAAAGCTGTTGTTTAAGGAATTTATCCAACCTCCATGATTCCTGAAAGTCTGGATTCCATGAGAATTTGAAATTTTGTTCAGTACTTTCCTCTTTTGATCAGGATCCTTCTAGAGACTCTTTAATAAAAAAACCTGAACAGTAGTGATTACTGGGATCATCCCACTCTTGTGGTCACTTCGCAAAGAGGCGGTGGTTCTGGAGGCAATTAGCCACACATTCCATTTCCTCCTATTCCTGACTCTCCTGCGTCCTCTGTTGCTTCAAGTGAATAAAGGCCAATGATTGTACCTTGTGGCCACTTGAACGTTTTTGAGACCACAGGCAGTATGAACTAGAGCCAAAGTACTTGAAAGATATTAGGTCTATTAACTGAGAAGTCTCATGAAAGCATGTCCCTAAACCTCTACAAGACCAAACGACCAAATCCCATGAGGTGTTTGGTGGTACACAGTAGCCTCTGAAACCGTTCTGGTTGTAATAATACATGTTATCCAACATTTGCCAAGTCAAATTTGTATAGGTGTACAACATAGTGACATCATGTAAATTAATGTGCTATGCAACCATTGCTCACACTGTTTTTGGTATTCCTTAGTTCTTCAAAGGCATCTGAGGTTCATGGAATTTTCCATAGCAAACCACACTACTCAGATCCCAGAACTCTGCAAAGGTAACCCACATTGACAGCACAAGCCCTATTGTCACAGGGGTAATTTGTCCTCTTTCACCTCTTCCCATGATTTGTACCACCACACAGAGCTGACCTTATAGCAGTGGTACATGGACATTGAATAAGAGGCATGAGGGAACGTGGCATTGATTTCATTCTGCTCTGACCTGAGCTTGGCAGACGGCGCTAAGCAAGAGTAACTGGATTCCAAGGGCATATTTCAAATGAGTAACACAATTCTTCAGGGCAATCTTCTGTGATCTTTGGCTGCCCATTCTATTTCTATTTTTTTAGTACTGGTTGCAAACATTTGCGAAGGGGAATTTGGAGAGAAACCCCGGATTAGTGTTTCTGAGAGAGCCTCCTTAGTGGCGCTAAGGGCCTGGGGACAATCAAAGAAGACAGGAAGAGAACCACCAATGGGAGGAGGAGGTTCAGAAAGGAAACCCATAAGGAGAGTGCTAGTCGCTCTGACAGGGTCGCTGTCAGTCGGGGTGACTTGGTGGCACAGTTTGTTTTTGAGGGTAAAGGACAGGGAGAAACCCTAATAGCATAGTAGGGTATGCCTTGTACTGCTAACCACAAGGTCAGTAGTTCCAAACCACTGGAGAGAGAGAAGGCTTTCTAGTCCCCTAAAGGTTTCCAGCCTTTGAAACCCACAGGGGCAATTCTACTCTGCCCTACAGGGTCTTTATGAGTCGCCATCACCTTGGTGGCAGTGAGTTTGGATTTTGATTTGAGGGGAGCAGGGAAAGCCTATGACCAGAGGAAGGGGTTCCTGGCTACCTGTTCCAGCGTCCTAGGGTTTTACAAGTTCTGAAGGGTCGGTGTGTGGGCAGTCCATTTCCCTGAGACTAGACAAAGGGGACATTGTGGACACCATTTTTAATAAACGTTCCGTTAGAAAATGTAGACCCCTCTAGGTGTGAATTCTTTAGACCAAGAAGCACACCAAGAAAACCCGTTGTTTGTTCTTTTATGTCAAGACCCAGTCTGCCTAAAGCAAAAAGCATCCTGAGATATACCCTATGCACGTGCTTTCATACATTCTATTTTATTTTATTGATTAACGAAATGCTGGTCAGGATACATGAAACTGATTTGAAAACCCACTAGTGCTTTACATGCAGCATGAAAACACACGTGACCTAAGGAATGGTGCACTCACTCCCATCTGGCTGGCTTGCAGTCCAACTGCTAAAAACTGAGAGGGGAGAAGGGAGAAGAGAGTTCACTTTGTGAGATTCACTTCTCGACTTTGAATAAATTGTACATTAGCATAATAACAAGAGCTTCTTGAACCCTCTCCTTGAAAAGGGCAATAAACACCACTGGTTGTAATAAGATCATTGCCACTGACAGTGGATGGATAAATGCCAACTGTAAATTAAGCCCCTGTTTGAAATATTCCCTGCTTCTTTATTCAGCCAGCGTCTCTTTTACTCTTCAGGCATTTCTACCAACCATAAAGCAAGGACATTAGTCAGTGCAGCAATTTATAAAGGCTCCAATGTGGCTGCAAATTTATTTCTGGACTGCATCACCTCGGAGAGCTGACTGACTGGAGAGAAGGGAAAAGGGCAATGCGTTTTCCACCACAGGCGATCACTGATTAAAGGATAATAATAACTCATCTTTACCTTCACAGCATTGTTCTAGTCGCCTTTACATGTATGAACTCATTTAATCCTCACCACAGCTGTAGGATGAACTTACTCTTGTTATCTCACGCTGAGGAGTACAGACGGAGATGCCTGGTAATTTTCACATGGTCACCTGCCAGGGAGAACCAGGGTTTGCACCCAGCAGTCTAATCCCAGAGTCTAAAGGTTTAGCTTGCTGCTGCTATTCTCCTCAGAGCGGTTTCACCACCAGAGAGAAGATCATTGCCTGCAACTCCTACTTGGCACAGGGAAGTGTTAGCAAACACGGGCATATGTACTTATTCTCTGGATTTGGCTGCATGGAAGGCAGGTTCTTTCTCTTTTCCTTGTGGTAAGGATATAGGCAACAAAACACGTGCCATTTCAGCATTCTGACATGCATAATTCAGTGACATTCATTATGCTCATAATTTTGTACAACTATCACTATAATCTATTTTAATTGTCTTCATCATCCTTAACAGAAACTCGGTGCCCATGAAGCTATGATTTCTGTCATCTCATTCTTTCCACAACTAACCTCATCCCTGGTAACCACTTATAATCTTAGGTCTGCATTTTTAAATTATTGTTGGTTTACATTTGCTTATTTTAGATAAGTGATATAAATGGACTCTTACAATGCCTATCCTGGAATTTTCCAGATTCATTGATGTTGTAGTATGCAATCATGACTCCCCTTCTTTTTATGGCTGAGTAATATTCCATAATATTCCATTGTACATACCTAACATATTTTGCTTATCCATGTTCCTGGAGGCTAGGGCATAAGCTTCAGTGGAGTCTAAAGGACACCTTCTAATCCTAATCAGTGAGAATGATCTGCTCACTGTCTTAGAAGCTGACTAACCATGTCATCGGCTTCACTCAAGAAAGAGAAAGAAGAATAGTAGAAACTAGTCATTAGAGAAGACTCCTGCGTTAGTCTGGGTACTTTAAGGAAACAAATCCACAGAAACTCATGTATAAGAGAGAGTTTTATATAAAGGTTAAGTTTGCTTCAAGAAAACATCCCAACCCAGAGCTGCCCAAGCTCACACGTCCAACAATAACCCATTAATCCATATGTCCAACATGAATCCACAGTCCTCCTCCATCTCACAAAACACACACTATGATGCCGACTGCAGGAAGAAAGCCAAGTCAGTGAATGTGTAAGCATCTCAGTGCTGGCAGGGGTCTCCACACGGCTGCTCCAGCACCCAGGGCTGCATCGGGGTAGGTCCATGCAGCTTCTCCTTGGGGATGTCTTGCAGGAAGTCAGCCTTGCAAGCTGAAGCAGGGAACTGCTAAGGCAACTGTACCCAGGTCCAACCATCAGAAAGCCAGAGACTTGAGAACTAGAAAGGCAAGGCTCACTGAGCCATTTATCCCTCCACCTTTCAATTAACCCCACATGTGTTTATTGGCCAGGTTGGCACAATAAACTAACTACCTCAATCCACCCCTTGCCAACGTGTACATAATTTTTTAGCTTCATGATTGAAATTAATTACACCTACACCTTAATCCAATAATCCTGTGAGTATGTTCCCCCACCCATGAAAGTTTGTAAGCCAACCACTTCATGCCTTCATACCCCCAATTTTGAATATCCAATTTATATACTGCCCTCTTACATCAACCCAGTTCTCTGAGAAGACAATCATATTTTTCGACATGAAGAGTCTTCATTCCAGTTGGAACCTTGTGAAGTCTGCATCCATAAGCAAAGTCAAATCTGGACAGGCCATCCATAAAGTCAGCAACAATATGCACCAGTTCACAGGCTCAGAAATCTCCATCTGGTCGGGTTCTGGTCAACTCAATGTGGGCTGCCTCACTCAACCTCCACAGGGTGCCCATTGGTCACCTTGCCTTTTGACCATGGGTTCTCACCAATACTCAACAAGCCTAGCACCCTCATGCTAGGTCATGAACTTTAGACCAGTCAACCCGGTCTCATTTTCCCCTTTTTTCCCTGTAAACCAAGTCCACAGGTATCAGTGGCCAAACTCAATCCGTGTCTTTATTGATGAATTTCTCCCACTTCCACTCAATAAGAAGATCCAGGTGGTCACCTAGCAAGCATTTCAGCCTGCTCACAGGCTCCCTTTATCACAGTCCTAGAGGGGAATTTTCTTCATGGTTCCAGATTTTTTCTAGATTTTGACAAAGACTACTGTTCCTGAGTACTCCAAAACACTGGGTGGAGCATATCTTTTCAAAGCTTTTTTACAGGCATGGCCAAACCCATTTAAAGATCAGGTTTTAATGGCTCAAAGCAAAGCAAGCGGGCTTACAAACTTTCTATTTTCACACTTCCCATATTTCCCCAGAAAACAACTGAGTAAGTAGTGTGGCTTTATCTGACCTCTGGCTAGACAAAGAAGAAAAACTTCCATGAGGGAGAGGACAAACTAACATCTACTCTCCATCTTATAATTTGTTTCTCCAGGACCCCACTCCTAAGGTACCATAATGTATTCGTCTGGGTACTTTAAAGAAACAAATCCACAGAAACTCCTGTATAAGAGTGAATTTCATATAAAGTTTAAGTGTGCATCAAGAAAACATCCCAATCCAGTGCTGCCCAAGCCCACAAGTCCAACAATAACCCATTAATCCATATGTCCAACATGAATCCACAAAGTCCTCCTCCATCTCACAAAACACACACTATGATGCCAACTGCAGGAGGAAAGGCAAGTCAGTGAACATGTAAACATCTCAGTGCTGGCAGGAGTCTCCTCATGACTGCTCCAGCACCCAGGGCTGCTTCAGAGTAAGTCCATGGAGCTTCTCCCTAGGGATGTCTTACAGGAAGTGAGACTTGCAAGCTGAAGCAGGGAACTGCTAAGGCAGCTGCACCTTGATCTGACTATCAGAAAACAAGAGACCCGGGGACTAGAAAGGTGAGGCTCACTGAGCCATTTATCCCTCCACCCTTCAATTAACCCCACATGTGTTTATCGGCCAGGTTGGCACAATAAACTAACTACCTCAACTCCCAATACCACATTGTGAATAAATGAATAATGCTGCCAAGATCATTGGTAATGTGAATTTCTTGCCCCCATTTTTTTGGGAACCAAAGTGGTATTCATTCAAGTTAACATAACTTCTTAAGAATTTAATTCAGTTTTAGACTTGTGAGAATGACTGACAAAAAGACGTGGCTACTCCCCACAGGAGTCAGTTTTCCTGTCTAAAATGACCCCTGAATACACCCAGTAAAAATTTGGATATGAACAATGGCCTAGGTCAGGGACTCACAGAAATTTAGGACTGCAAAGATCATTATCACCTCCCCTCCTCTCTGAGGCGCTGTACTTCTCATTACCTCACTCCCCAAAGTTGAGCCATTCTTGATTCAGGTTAACTCATCAACACAAGTCATTATCCTATTGTGCAGTTTCCTTCCACTTCATGCCTTTTCAATGTTACAAATGTTTCTTATTTGAGATAAAAACTCCCCACTCTCCAATGTTATCATTCATGCATTAATTCTCCACCTGCCTTCTGAAGCCCAGTGAAGTGTAATTGCTCTTTTATATGACAGGCCTCCCCATATTTGGT
This sequence comes from Echinops telfairi, assembly GCF_000313985.2. Lineage (NCBI taxonomy): Eukaryota > Metazoa > Chordata > Mammalia > Afrosoricida > Tenrecidae > Echinops > Echinops telfairi. The sequence goes on from NW_022103906.1 coordinate 2,221,170, forward strand.
GACATTTCTGATGCCTCTTCTAAGATGGATTTGCTGCCTACCAAACTCTAGGCTCAGATGCACTTGGGTTTTAATGATGCTCCCATCCATTACATTTCACTGCATATTTATTTTACTCCAAAAAAGGACCCCTCAGATAAAATAAATGGGGATTTCTTCTAACTTCCCTTGTGGAGATTGGAATGAAACATTTTTTATTTACATGAATTCTAATACACCAGAAAGTGCAAGTGATTTTTTTTTAATGGTACAAACAGCTTATGTTCATATTGATGACTCTTGAAAGGACTTTAGACTCTTTGGACTAAGTAAACACATTCACTGTAGTTTTAGAGTGAGGTGGATGGATGTCCAAGTAGATGAGCGGTTATATAAATATATAGTAATTAATTTTTGTTTTGTTTTGAGGTAATTATAGATGCATGCACAGTTATAAAACATAATCCAGAGAAATTCCAGCACATGTTTTACCCAGTTTTCTCAGAGCTAATATGTGACACAGTTTTGGCAAACTATCATTATCAGGAGATTATGGTAATAATAATATAGCCAAATACAGAGCAGTTTCACCACCAAAAAAGAAATCCCATATGTTATCTATTAATAACCACACATAAATGTTTAATACCTTCATGTCTAAATGCTGCCAACCACAGTCTGTTTTCTATTTCTATAATTTTATAATTTTCCCTTCTGACAATAGACCAGGGATGCAATAGTCTTGTTATCATGCAGAGTGCACTGAAAAATGGATTATTAGCAATGTAGTTAGGTTTAAATCAAGCATGTTATCATTTTATCACCCTTTAGATACATTTAAAATTTGTTCTAGTTTTTAATATTTTCTGCTTTCTCTTTGATTGAGGATTTTATCTATTTTACTTTGTTAATGTTGTTAGTTTTTTTGTTTGTTTTTCTTTTCAAAATCTTTTTTCTGTACATTAAATCCAGGATAGGTAAATCTATAGTGATAGTAAACGGATTAATGGTTCCTTAGGGCTATGGCAAAGAGCCCTAGTGGTGTAGTGGTTACACATTTGGCCACTAACTGCAAGGTTAGCAGTTCAAAACCACCACCTGCTCTGTGGGAGAAAGATGAGGCTTTCTACTTCCATCAAGAGATACAATCTCAGAAAGCCACAAGGGAAGTTCTACCTTGTCCTATAAGGTCACTATGAGTCAGAATCGACTCAATGGCAGCAAGTTTTGGGGGATATAGCAGGAGAGGTTGGGGGGAAATAGGGAATTAATAATGATGAGTGTAAGAACAAAGAAAATGGTCAAAAAGTTATTCTGGTGATGATTGTATAACTCTTCTTGATATGTTTGAATTATTGAATTGTATGGCTTGTGAATTATATGGCCAAAAGTTTTAAAAATTATATTAATGAAAGCATCCAGTATGTAAATTTTTTTGTGATTAACTTTTTCTCTCTCAGCATAATTTTTGGAGGATTCATCTAAATTGTTGTCTACATCAAGAGCTCATTTCAGTTTATTGCAAATAGAAGTTCATGGTATGGATATAACATAGTTTGTTTAAACAGTCACCTTTTGAATGAAGACCCTCAAGGAGATGGATTGACACAGCGGCTGCAACAAGGGGCCCAAACAAAAGAATAATTGTGAAGATAGCATAGGATTCTACTGTATACAGGGTCACATTGGGTCACATTTGATTTGAAAGCACCTAAAACCCACAGCAATGAAGTTTGGAGTTTTCAGTGTGGGGTTCTGAAGAATGAAGCTGCAATAGACATTTGTGGGTAAAGTTTTTCTTTCTTTGCATAAATACCCAGGAGTGCAAAGTACTGTATCATACTTATCTATTTAGGGTTTTTTTTTAAATTAAATCATTTTATTGGCATATATTTTCACATATCATTCAGTTTAATTGTTCAGTCCTTTTAAGAGGATTTGTGTAATCATCACCATAATCAATTTCAGAACATTTTCTTCTTGCATTCATTATTGTTAGCTCCTCATTTGCCCCTACTTTCCCCTGTCATACCCCTGGGTAATTATTAATCCAGTTACTGTCTCTGTAGATTTACCTATTCTGAATTACATATACAGAAAATAAGAAAAACAACAACACAAAGCTGAAGGAGTGAATGGTTTAGCCCAATTTGCTGAATGCTGTGAATGAAAGTGGAAATTCAAAATCCTCTAGAAACATAGTCCAGGGATGTGACTGTCCTCGCTATCAGACAGGGAGCATTGGAAAGTCAACTATGGCAGATGTAGTTAGGTTAAAATACAATATCTTATCATTTGATCTTTTAAATCTATTTTAAAGTTGTTACAGTTTTTAATATTTTCTGCTTCATTTTTGTTGAGGTTTTTCTGTTTTATATAGTCATTGTTGTTTTTGTTTCTTTGATTCCTATTTGTGTTCTGCATTTTTAGCTTTAAGTTTAAGAACCTGTCCAACTCTTTGGAAGAATGACTTTACTATTTTATAACCTTGCTAGCAATATATGGATGACCCAGTTTCTTTACATGTTCACCATCATTGGTGTTAGCACTATTCTTTATTTTAGATATTTTGATTGATGTATAGTGATATTCTGAGAGATGTATAGTTTTAATTTGTATTTTCATAAAGGCTAATGGTATTGAGCAATTAATATACATTTTGGTTCATGTCATTGATGGTAATCCCTATAATGTAGACTTTCCAATGCTCCCTGTCTGATAGCGAGGACAGTCACATCCCTGGACTATGTTTCTAGAGGATTTTGAATTTCCACTTTCATTCACAGCATTCAGCAAATTGGGCTAAACCATTCACTCCTTCAGCTTTGTGTTGTTGTTGTTTTTCTTATTTTCTGTATATGTAATTTATCCAACTTCTTATGTTTCCTGTATCCAATCTTCCTTCTTTCCTAGCATTACAGAACCATGTACCTGGGTAAATGCTGTGCTTTGGATTTCAATGTGGGGTTATTTTAAGGAGTGTGTACCCTAGTGATACTGTTCTCCTAATAGACATATCTATTGTTTTGTTGAGGATTGGGTAATGAATTTCGCTGAGGATTAGGTAATGAATATTGTCTCCAATGTACAATAATTTCAGACCCAGGTCTGAAGAGTGGCTAAGGGCTATAAGCTCAAAAACCCCACCAGTGTCTATTAAACCAGCAAACCTACTATTTTTTAATGATATTGAGTTTTCCTCCACATTTTTCTCTTAAGCTGTCTAGGACCTTCTAATGTGATCCCTTTCAGAGTAGTTGGTAGTGGTAGCCATGCACCATCTAATTCTCCTTGTCTCACCATCACGGAGACAGATGCTCTGCGGTTCATTCGGCCATTGGACTAATGGTTTCCATAAACATCTTTTTATGTGTTTCTTTCCCATCTCCATATGCTCCTTAAATCCACTTCCATTGAATTATAACAACCATGTAGGACAGAGTAGAACTGCTCCATAGAGTTTCTGAGGCTATAAATCTTTTCAGGAGCAGACAACGTCATTGTTCTATTGTAGGATGACTGGTGGGTTTGAACTGCTGACACTGTGGAGTTGCTGTCATCAATTTAATCCCATGTAGACAGTGCCTACAAGAGTACAGTGCTCTGGATCTTCTGCTTTAGCTGTCTTTCTCTTTACACTATTCTTACAGGAAGAGCGAGGACCACCTTGTTACCTAAAACTGTTCATTTTTGGTTACAGAGAGGGTGTTCTTGCTTCTAAACTCTCACTGCCGTTGAGTCAATTCCTACTCATAGTGATCTGACAGAGTAAAATTGTGCCAATGTGTTTCCAAGATTTTAACTCTTTACAGGAGTACAAAGCCTTATCCTTCTCCCCATAGAGCTACTCTCTCACTCACTCTCACTGCTCTTGGGTCAATTTGGATGCATAGTGACCCTACAGGATAGGGTAGAACTGCCCCTCTGGGCTTCCAAGACTATAACTCACGAGAGTGAAAAAACCTCATCTTTCTCCCACGTGGCAGCTGGTGGTTTTGAATTGCTGACCTTGAGGTTAGCAGCACAACTCATAACCCATAGAGCTCCTGCTGCCAGAAGTCACTCTGAATGAAAACCCTTCTGAAGAAAAGCATCTCCACCTACTACATAAAGCATGCAATTTATTCAGGAATCAGAGAGGTGTCCACTTTTGGTACTAACGTCAAGCTTTCTGAAGGAGATGTGAACTACCTGAGAAAACCAGTAAGCCCCAAACCAAAAAACAAAAACCATATCTTCTTTAAGGTCCTTCCATCTCTAACCCCCCTTCTCTAGCACACACCATTTAAAATTCGTAACAACAAAAAAATTCATTTGACCACTTCATAATACAAACTGCTTGAAGAAAAGCACATCCATGAGTATCGCTCTAGGCTAAATAAAGAATCAGTGAAATTACAGGTGGACACAAAGGCTGAAATTATGCAGACATTTTCTCTTCCCTGGAACACATTCCAATAGTCTGTAGAGGTTAAGAGAGTCAAAGTACATCCTCATCACAGATTTTACCTGGGAGCTTAATCTATGGGAAGAGAGTTGAAACAATTGCAAAGTGCTTTCTCATATCCTTTTCTTAATGCTATGCCATTACTTTGAAAATGCACAGTGCTTTGAGCTAGTTGGAGATGCACATCTATTTGTACAACATTTGTACTCATTTTGGGGTCAGCTCCTTGGAAGATGTGTGTTAGTATTCTTAGTAATAACGGAAGACATAGTCCTTGGATTTTCTGGGACACTTCAAACATTCTGTTCTATTGTCCCCAATGTACAATTATACAAGTGAGATTGTGCTTAAACAAATAAACTGAACCACACTTGTTATAGCTTTTTCTTTTTTGGTGATGAAAGAATCATATTCTCATTGCATAAGATTAAGAAAATTCAGTATAATACAAAAACAAAACAATCTACCATATACTCTTCAGATGCAACTATAATTAGTGATTTGGTATATTTAGCTAATATTTACACATATACTTAAGAATTATGCTATGGGTCTAATCGTTTTATATATTGCATTTTAATGAGGCCTCTTATTGGCTGACTCCTTTCCTTGAGCATTTCCTCTCATATTCACAAAGGCAGGAAGTTTCCGCCTACCAAGATTTTTGCCTTCTACCAAGTTCTAGGCATTGCGAGTTTTAAAAAATTTTTTTAAATAATTATTTTATTATGGGCTCATAACAACTCATCACAATCTGTACATACGTCACTTGTGTCCAGCACATTAGTACATTTGTTGACCTCATCATTCTCCCAACACCCACTTTCCACCTGAGCCCTTGGTGTCAGCTCATTTTTTCCCCTCCCTCCCCGCTCCCCCCACCCCGATAATCTATAAATTATTATTATTTTATCATATCTTACCCCATCCAACGTCCCCCTCAACCACTTCTCCGCTGTCCATCCCCCAGGGAGGAGGCCACATGCAAACCTTGCCATCTGTTCCCCCTTTCTCCCTCACCCTCCCTCCACCTTCCCGCCATCGCCACCCTCTCCACTGGTCCTGGGGGCTTCATCTGTCCTGAGTTCACTGTACCTCCAGTTCCTGTCTGTGCCAGTGCACCTCCTCTAGTCCAGCCAGATATGCAGGCAGAATTGGGATCATGATAGTGTGTGTGTGGGGGAAGCATTTAAGAACTAGAGGAAAATTGCACATTTCATTGTTACTACACTGCACTCTGATTTTCTCCTCTCCTCCCCACAGCTCTTCTGCAAGGGGATGTCCAATTTCCCCCGGATAGGCCCTGGGTCCCCACTCTGTATTCCCCCTCATTCACAATGTTATGATTTTTTGTTCTTTGAAACCTGATACCTGACCTCTTCACCGCCTTGTCATCTTACAGGCTGGTGTGCTTCTTCCATGTGGGCTTTGTTTTTTCTCAGTTAGAAGGCTCCTTGTTTATCTTCCAGCAGGTGGGATCCCAGATTCTGTGTAATTTGACAGATTCGCACTATCAGCTTTATTCACCGCATTTGCTTATGTACCCACTTTGTCTTCAGCATTTGTGTCAGCTACCAAAAGATATAGCACCTGAAACCTTAAAGACCTGAAGATAAACAAGCAGCCATTTATCAGAGAGACAACAAAACCCACACGGAAGAAGCACACCAGCCTGCCCCTACTCGATCGCTGAGGACAAAGGGGGTGCATCAGCAAAAGTGGTGAAGAAAGCAGATGGTGCTCGGCTATCAAATGATACAGCACCTGTGGTCTTAAAGGCTTGTAGACAAACAGGCGGCCATCTAGCTAAGAAACAACAAAACCCACAAGGAAAAAGCACACCAGCATTGTGAATTTTATAGATATCCCAATCCATTACACACACCACAACTTTTTTTGAAATCCAGAATGACTTTATACAAGACACAAGTCATACTTGTCCAGTGTAATATCAATTCCTGGCCATTGCTGAAGGGACAAAGAGGTGGGTATAGACATGAACTATGAAAATCAGATTTTCTCTTCAGGAAGTTCAAAAATGTGACTAAAGACATTGTCATTCTCTTATGAGTTTTCAATCATGTGGACTAGAGAAAAGAAGAAATTTGAAGCAGAGGTGCAGAAAGAAGAAAGAAAAAAAATTGTTTACATATCACTATGCCTGACTACTTCTCTGCTTATTCAGCATGAAACACTCTTGTATTTTCCAGCCTTGAAGATGGATTACAACTTAGTAAATTAAAAAAAAATTCTTACATTGGACCAATAGGTCACATCATCATAAAGGGAGAAAAGATTGAAATTGTCCAGGAGTTCATCTTGCTTGGATAAACAATCGTGTTCCTGGAAGCAGCATGAAGAGATGAAAAGACGTGTTGCTTTGGGGAAATCTGCTGCACAAGACTTTCTTGGAGTGTTGACAAGCAAGGATTTTACTTTGAAGATAAAGTGCACCTGACCCAAGCCATGATATTTTCAATTGCCCCATATGTATGTGACAGCAAGACTTTTCAATAAGGAAGACTGAAGAAAAATGTATGCACTTGAATTTTGGTATTGGCGAAAAACTTTGAAAATACCATGGACTGTCAAAAGAACAAACAAATCTGTCTTGGGAGAAGTGCAACTAGGATGCTCCTTGTAGTCAAAGGATGCAAGACTTCATTTTATGTGCTTAGAAGCTGTTGTCAGGAGAGACCAGTGCCTGGGAAAACACATACTGAGTTCTAAAATGGAAGAGTGGTAAAAAAGAGGAAGGCCCTCCACAAGATGGATGGACACAGTGGCGGCAACAATGGGCTCAAACGTAGGTGAGGATGGCCCAGGACCAGGTGGAGTTTCTTTCTCTGCACGAGTCACTGTGAGTCAGAAACCACTTGAAGGCACCTAATAGCAAAAACTCCTTCTATCGTTTTCTTTATTTATCTCTTTATCCTTCTATGATTTTTGCTTAAGCTAGCTGGCTTCTTTCCCTTGAAACAACCGAAATGTACTTTTTGTTGTACAATTATATCATGAATATTTTCTTAAACATTTTGATGTTTGCATAAATTCCCATTTACATGGCCATGCATGATTACCTGCTCTATTATTTGTTTTACTTAATTATATCAGTTCCATGAATTGTATCAGACAATTTAAAAAAATCATTTTATTGGGGGCTCATACAACTGTTATCACAATCCATACATACATACATCGTGTCAAGGACATTTGTACATTTGTTGCCATCATCATTCTCAAAACATTTGCTCTCCACTTAAGCCCCTGACATCAGCTCCTCAATTTTCCCCTCCCTCCTCTCTCCCCTCTCCCTCAGGAGGCCTTGATAATCTATAAATTATTATTTTGTCATATCTTGCATTCAGACAATTTTTTAAATTTATCTGATTGGTAGTCTTTAATGGTAGGAGCTTATCTCCAGGGCTTGATGGTCTTTTAGTAGTCACTGAAGAAGCTCTTACATGGTGATTTCAATGGTGTCTTATTGCTCCTGCAACAAATTACCATCAACTTAGTGCTTAAAATAATCTAAATTTATTATCTTACAGTCAGTCTCACTGAACTAAACGTTAGGTGATCACTGGCCTGATTCCTTCTAGATCTTAATGGGAAAATCCATGTATTTTCTTTTTCTGGCTTCTGGAAGGCACTGCCATTCCTTGTTTCATGAACCCTTCCACCCATAACTCCAATCTCTTGCTTCCATCTTCAGATCTCCCACTGTTGACTCTGACTCTCCTGCCCCTACTTATAAATACCCTTGTGATTACACTGAGTTCACTGAGATGTTCCAGGATGATCTCCCTATCGCAAGACACATAACTTAATCATACATGCAATGTGCCTTTTATTCTTATATATAAATAACACATTCACACACTTCAGGGTTAGAACATAGACAACTTTGGGTGATCACATTTACCTCCACAGTGGATATTATTATCAGGTAATCAGGCGGATATCAGCATCTGGAAGTGTTTTCATCCATGCTGATCAATGTAAGGAAGACTCTTCAATCTCCTATCAGGAGTTTTTAAGTCTTTCTACAGTTAAACGATAGACAATACTTATATATCTGCCAAGCATGCTTTAAGTATTTAATTCTCATGACCAATTAATTATATGATACTATTAGTTTCCTCATATTACAGATGCAACCACCTACCTACTAGTTTGACATGGTATTGGATGCCACCAGTATTTCAAATACTAGCAGGGTCTACATTGTAAACAGTTGACAGCAAGGTTTCCAATCTAAAATAAAATAGAAAGGCATGGCTATCTATTTTCAAGACAGCCAATGTAAACCCTATGGATCATAACAGAATATTGTCTTCTACAGTGGTTCACGAAACTAGAAGACACTTAAGATAATCAGTGGCTGCACCTATGGACTCCGTATAAAAGATCATGTAGATATTGTGGGGCCGGACAGCGTCTCTTGCTGTTATACCTGGGGGTGGCATGAGTAAGAGCTGACTCAACAGCCAAAGAAAACATTACAGATGACTGGTTAGGCAATTTACCCATGATCACAAAACAAACAAACAGGGGGTTTAGGTCTACCCAGAAATACCTGGTGGTCTACTTCCAAATAGCAGTCTCTGGATCACTATTCTACTCTTACACCCATGAAGTTGCTGTGATTCAGAATCAACTAGAAGGGAACTAGGTTCCTTTTTTTTTGTTTCAATATAAAAACTCAACAATTAAATATGTACAGTTAAATTTGTTACCCAATGGTTTGATGTAAGCCTAATCCTTTTAAAGCATGCCCCTCAGTTCACTCTCTCTTTGTGCCAATTCATAATGGGAATTTGAATGGACTTTTTTTCATCTGCAGGACTGTCAAGTTCTTGAATTGCCTTCTTCCGTTAAGAAAATTTCCAGTCCTTGAATCTTAGATAGACAATAGGGCTACTTCCTAGCAGACAGTGTACACAGGACTTGGGCATGGCCAATCCTACCCAAACCCAGCATCTGGAATGGAATGAGATAAAGAGCAGGTGGAGAAAGAGGCAGCATCTACTTTCTAAGGGTCAGAACCCGAGCTAGTATCCAGGACCCATGGAGGTAAATTCATTTGATGGCCTCTCTTGTCAATTGTACTGATGCCTGTTTTCAGAGGGAGCCACACTCCTATTATATTTTCAGTAAGTCCTTTCTGTCTTACATCAGCCAGAGTTCATGTCTCTTGCTTGCTTAGTGGAAGAGTATATCAGGGAATCAAATTCTTGTGAAAATTAGTAAAATGCTAACTTTGGTTAATGTGCTGGGGGAAAAACTTGAAACAAAGAGGTGAATGTAGAGAATTAAAAAAATTATTGGGGGCTCTTAGAGCTCCTATCACAATCCATACATACATCCAAGTGCATTTGTGCATATGTTGCCATCATCATTTTCAAAACATTTTCTTGCTAGTTGAGCCTTTGATATCAGCTCCTCATTTTTCCCCTCTCTCCCTCATGAACCCTTGATAATTAAAAAAAATCATTTTATTGGGGGCTCATAAAACTCATCACAATCCATCCATTGTGTCAAGCACATTTGTACATTTGTTGCCATCATTATTTTCAAAACATTTTCTTTCTACTTGAGCCCTTGGTACCAACTTCTCACTTTTTCCCTCCCACTCCCACCTTTCCTGCCTCATGAACCCTTGATAATCTATAATTCTTTTTTCATGTATTACACGGACCAATGTCTCCCTTCACCCACTTTTCTGTTGTCCCTCCCCATGGGAGGGGGTTATATGTAAATCATTGTGATTGGTTCCCCCTTTCTCCTCCCACCTTTCCCTTCCCCTCCTGGTATCACTACTCTCAGTATTGGTCCTGAGGGGGTTATATGTCCTGGATTCCCTGTGATTCCAGCTCTTATCTTTACCCATGTACATGCTCTGGTCTAGCCGGATTTGTAAGGTAGAATTGGGGTCACGATACTTGAGGGGAGGAAGCATTAAAGAACTAGAGGAAAGTTGTATATTTCATCTGTGCTATACTGCACCCTGACTGGCTTGTCTCCTACCCTTGACCATTCTGTAAGGGGATGTCCAATTGCCTACAGATTGGCTTTGGGTCTCCATTCCACACTCCTCCTCATTCACAATGATATGATTTTTTTGTTCTGGGTCTTTGATGCCTGATACCCGATCCTATCAACACCTCATGATCACACAGGCTAGTGTGATTATTCCATGTGGACTTTGTTACTTCTCAGCTAGATGGCCGCTTGTTTATCTTTAAGGCTTTAAGACTCCGGATGTTATATCTTTTTGATAGCAGGGCACCATAAGCTTTCTTCACCACATTTACTTATGCACCCATTTGTCTTCAGCGATCATGTCAAGAAGGTGAGAATCATGGAATGCCAGATTATTAGTACAAAGTGTTTCTTGTGTGAGGGAGTACTTGAGTAGAGGCCCAAAGTCCATCTGCTACCTTAATACTAGACCTATAAATATATGTACATATATCTATTTCCCTATTGTCATATAAAAATATATTTACGTATGTACATGTCTGTCTTAATATCTCTATAAATTCCCTTTGCCTCTTAATTCTTTCCTCTACTTCCTTTTAATTTCCTCTTTTCCTAATATAATGCTCAGCCTTCATTTGGGTTTCATTAATTCCTCTCAGTTACATTGTCCTTGATCAAGCCCTACCAGGCCTCCTACACCCTCCTCACCATTAATCTTAGGTCACTTGTTCCCTTGTCCCTGAACCCTTGATAATTTATACTTTTTGTTTCTTTCATGTCTTACACTGATGGCTCTCTCCTTTCACCCTTTTTTCTGTTGCTTGCCTCCTGGGGGTGGGGAGGGCTTATATGTAGATCATTGTGATCGGTCCCCCCTTTCTGCCCCCCTCGTTCCCCCTGCCCTCCTGGTATTACTATTTCATTATTGATCCTGAGGGGTTTATCTGTCCTGGATTCCCTGTGTTGCGAACTCTTAGCTGTAACAGTATACCTACTCTTGTCTAGTTGGATTTGTAAGGTAGAATTGAGATCATGAAGGGGGGCGGGCGGTGGGCATTAAAGAACTATAGGAGAGTTGTTTGCTTTGTTGGTACTATCCTGCTCCCTGACTTGCTCATTTCTTCCTTGTGACCCCTCTGTGAGGGGATGTAGAAGAATTTTAATGGCTGGTGTTAGGATTAATCTTCATCTGACTTTATAAATCCAAACTAAATCATTGCCATCAAGTCAAGTCTGATTTAAAGAGAACCTTTAGGACAGAGTAGAACAGTCTCGTGGGTTTTCCAAGGCTATAAACCTTTACAGAATCCAGACAGGCATGTCTTTTTCCCATCGAGAGGTTGATGAGTTCTAACTACTGAGTTTTCTGTTAGCAGCCTAACTGCTGAACTAGTGTGGCACCAGGCTTCTCTTACTTAGCCTTATCAATATGAGAATTAATGGTTTAGGTAACATCTCAGGTGAATGACTTGAAGATATATAAAGCTTGACTGATTTCAGTTGTTTATTGAATCAGCAAGTGTCCTGAGCTAATGATTAGAATACTTCAGTTATTGTAGCACCTCTACCATTCTGGAGGTGACTCAAACATCTGAACCTGTCTTTCATCTCTTAGATGATGATAATAGTATTTACTTTGTGGACATCTGCTGGGGACTGAATGAAACTCCTTAAGTAAAGCAAACTATGAGTTCAGTTATCTCTGCATTTGTCAACAACAGCTTCCTGCATGGATAGGAATGAGGTGAGGGTTTGTCATCAAAAGTTATGTTTTATAAATCTCTTGTCTTTAGAACTATATGGTTATGAGGATTTATAAATCAATTATTAAATGAAAGAGGATATACAAGAGAAACTTTTATTGAATCTTATTTACATCTTCTTTAAATTAACTAATGATTTTATTTCTAATGGAATGTAATAAATATTTAGTATCACATTTGTCTACAAATGGTAAGTTCATAAGCTATATCTTGACAAGGAGAAGAAGATGATTATCTATTCATTTAACTTTCTAGTTGATTGGTGTTTGTGCTGATCCAACTATTTGAAAGTGCTTTGAAATGATAGAAAACTTTTCTCTAAAAATTACTCAATTACCAAAGTACCATAAGTCACATATTTTCTTTTTTATTTTATTGAGGGTTTATACAACTCTTATCACCATCCGTCCGTCCATCCATCCATCCATCCATCCATCCATCCATCCATCCATCCATTGTGTCAAACACATTTGTACATTTGTTGCCATCATCATTCTCAAAACATTTGCTTTCTACTTGAGCCCTCCTCATTTTGCTCCCTCCCTACCCTCTCCCCCCTCCCTCATGAACCCTTGATAATTTATAAATCATTTATTTTGTATTCATTAGAATAAGTGCTAAATGTGGCTTTCATTTCATTTTAGGAATAAATGAAATGTCTTCAAATCGGTACTTATTCAACTATTCTAATTAGTCTTCCATGTTGGCAGTTCAGGACCAAATAGATTAGAGTTGATTAACTGTTGTGAAAACCAATTCCAATATTTTATCATAAAATTAATTTGTAAAAAGGATTATTAATATACTAATTTAACTTGGAACAATAAGTGTCAAGGTAGCCCACATTTTAAAACCTGCAAATCAATTTTCCCTCTTTTGCCGTTGTCATTTATAGGTGTTATTGAGGCTCTTCCAACTCATAGGAGCCCAGTGCACAACAAAAGAAGACATAATACTGTTCTCCAGGGACCGGTCTCTCCTGGTGACATATCTAAAATAAGTAAGGACAAATTTCTATAGCCTTACATCTTAGGAACATTCTGGTTGTACTTCTTCCGAGATAGATTTATTCATTTGTTCTGGAATTTCATGGTGTATTTCCTATTCTCCATCAGCACTGTAATTCAAGGTCATCAATTCTTCCTTGTTCTTCCTTATTCATGGTCCAGCTTTCCCATATGTATGAGGCAATTGAAAATATCATGACTTGAGTCAAATGTACCTTATTATCAAAGTGATTGCCTTGTTATTTAACTCTCCAAACAGATTTTGTGCAGCAGATTTGTCCAATGTGGTGCATCATTTAATTTCTCAACTGCTGCTTCCATGAGCATTGATTATAGATTCAAGTAAAATGAAGTTCTTGATAATATCAACCTTTTATCATGGTAATGTTTATTGTTCCAGTTGTGAGAACTTTTTCTTTTTTTACTTTTGTTTTCTTTATGTACGATCCATACTGAAAGCTGTCCTCTTTTATCTTTGTCTGTAAGTGCTTCAAATCCTCTTGGCTTTTAGCAAGCAAGATTGCTTCATCTGTATAGTGTATATTGTTAGTGACTCTTCCTTCAGTTCTATTGCTTTCATCTTCATTTAGTCCATCTTCACAGATTTTTTTCTCAACATCTAGATTCACGATAGAATGATGAAAAGATGCAGCTGTAATGCACAAATATCTTGATTCTAAACCATGAAGTATGTCCTTGTTCTGTTTGAACAACTGCCACTTGGTTAGTGTACAGATTTTGATTGAACATAGGTAACATTTGAACATGAATACTAAACCCCAGGAGAGTTGTGGGATCGTATCAAGGGCATCATACATGAAAAAAGCAAGTCACTAAAATGACCCCCAAAACTAGAAAGATGAAAATGAATGTCAGAAAAGCTTATAAAAGTTGCTTTTGAGTTTAAAGCAACTAAAGTAAAAAAGGAGAAAAGATGAAATAAAAAAGGAGAAAAGATGAAACAAAAAATTGAAAGGGCATCATGAGAAGAAAAACTATTAATAATGAAATGTGCAAATATCTAGAACTAGAAAACCAAAAGGGAACAATATATTTCACATTTCTTTCTTTTTGTTTTTTATTAAATCATTTTATTGGGGGCTTGTACAACTCTTTTCATAATCCACACATATATCCATTATGTCAAGCAATCCTGTACATTTGTTTCCCTCATCATTCTCAGAACGTTTGCTTTCTACTTGAGCTCCTAGTATCCGCTCTTCATTTTTCCCCTCCCTCCCTACTTCCTCCTCCCCCATGAACCCTTGATAATTTATAAATTATTATTATTTTGTCACATTTTACACTGTCCAACATCCCCCTTCTCACTGCATATTTCAAATTTCTTAAACTGAATTAAAATTTTAAACTTTGAGTTGCAATATTAAGGTTTCTTTGGCCCAAATATTAAATGGTGCAGGAAACATCAAAAGAAGATGGAAGTAATACAGAGTGACTGTACCAAAACGAATTGGTTGATGTTCCACCATTTGGGGAGATAATATATGATCAAGAACCAATGATACTGACTGGAGATGTTCAAACTAAACTTAAAAAAAAAAGTTTCCAGGAATTGGTAGGATACCAATAGAGATGTTTCAGACAAATGATGCAATGTGGCAACACTAACTTATCTATGTCAAGAAATTCGAAAGACCTAGTCGACCAACTGCCAACTTAAAGAAAAGTGATAGAATGAAGTGTGGGAATTATTGAACAATATCATCAATGCAAGTAATGTTTTTTTTCTGATGCTAATTTAAAATATCAATTGCAGGTATACATCAATAGAGAACTGCCAGAAATTCAAGTCATTTTCAGAAGAGCCCCTGAAATGAGTGATATATTTCTAATGTTTGATGAATCTTGATGGAAAGCACCGAATACCAGAAAGATGTTTACCTGTGTGTGTTAACCTTTATTGTCTAGAGAAATAAATTAGTGACACTCATCAATGTACAAAAAAGAACTTTATATCAAGAAGCAACTTTGTAACAAGAAAATACCCCAGCCTTGTGCAGCTCAAGTCCAATGAAAAGCCCGGGCCCTTTTCA
Organism: Echinops telfairi; assembly: GCF_000313985.2. NCBI lineage: Eukaryota > Metazoa > Chordata > Mammalia > Afrosoricida > Tenrecidae > Echinops > Echinops telfairi. The sequence continues at coordinate 2,236,405 of NW_022103906.1, forward strand.
GACTCACGTAGCTGCAGGCCGATAACACCAAAACGTGAAGCAGGAAATAGGGAGATCACAGGCCATTGAGTGCAGTCATGTGGATCCAAAGTGGTAGAAGCATGGCAGGACCCCGACAGCTCTCAGGGCCCAGCAGCCCAAATGGTGCCACTCAGAAAGCAGACATAGAGTGCCAGTAAAGTTCCAGCAAGGAGGAGGGCAAAGTGGCAGCGGGAGGTTCCCAGTGTCTTCCTTATAAAGCCCACACCCTCAAGAAAGGCATCATCAGGCTCTGACTTGATTGACAGGTTGAAGTCCACCCCTACATTTTCACACACTGTCAAGATAAAACCTAACTACCACAATGTTTCATTAACTGTACAAAGCCATCTAGCTGTGTGAATCATATAAAATAAGGATAAGGTTGCCAAGAATGGGGACTACATTTAATTGTGCTTTTGCAGAATCTGTAAACAGACCAAGATGCAGGTGTTCAAAGAGAACAAAGAGGTACTATGTAGTTTAAAATCAAGAAAGTTGTCTTTCAAGGTGGTATTCTTTCACTATACTTATTCCATCATTTTAGGTACCATATATATTGATAATCTACTAATATTATTCCTTCTAATTTAGAAATGTTTCTATACCCAATTTTCTTATTTGTGAAGGTTGAGTATTAAGCGGCCATCAAGCTCAGAAGCAACAAAGCCCACATGGAAGAAGCACACCAGCCTACGCATCCACGAGGTGTCGAAGGGATCAGGTATAAGGCATCATCAGAACAAAAAATCTTACCATA
>NW_022103906.1:2237710-2271540 GCF_000313985.2 Echinops telfairi
GTACAAATGCGCTTTACACAATTGATGTGTGTATGGATTGTGATAAGAGTTGTATGAGCCCCTAATAAAATGTTTTTAAAAAAATGCTCAATTCTAGATTTTGCCTATGAATGTTTCAAAGATATGTTGGTTAAACTTTAAAGGATACAAGAAAATTAATCTCAAGCTGAGAACATTGGTAAAATGCATCAAACTGTTTTATTGGAAAAATAGAAATCTAACAGGGTCACAAACAGAGATTTATATAAACTTGGGAGACAAATGATTTTTTGTTTGTTCATTTTCTGTGAGTTAAGCTGAATGATATTTCAACTGTTTTATTTTATTTTTGTAAAATTAAGATATAAGAATGACTATCTAAATGTTAGGTTAAATTGGTCAACACTTCATTCTAAAATGTAGACTGCTTTAAGAATCACACTGCCAGAATGGTGGCAGGCAATTATTGTATAAATCCCAGGTGTGTAATGTCTTTGTGGGGAGAACCTTGGGTTTTCTGTATAATCGCCATAGGAAGAGTCATATTAATGGTATCCATGCCTGGCGCTCCATTTTCAATTCTGGATGATCCACAGAAATGTGTAGAAACTGATGTTTAAGACCAAAGAGGGGAGACCTTGAGTATTGTTGCTTTGACTTTCTTTCCACTTTCCACTTCAGCTTCCTATTTGATTGTATTTATGCTTGTTTTTTTTTAATGCTGATGATTCCAATAAGTTGATCAATATTTTCATCTACAAAATGAGGAAAATAATAGTTACTATTATTTCATGTGGTTATTTTGAGGTTGAAAACAGATGGTAGTTTTGAAGAACAGAACAGTTCTTAGCACACAGTAACTCCAATGTGCTTTTTTTGTTCATTTGTTTTGTTTTCATGAAATGTAAAACAGTGGTTGATTTTATTAAGTTTATTAAGCTTTAATAGACCATGTGTTCTAGACCTGACCTCAAATTCCAATAGCCAGAGATTTCATGAATGCCTGTTCTTTGTAATTTCTAAAGAAATAGAGTAACTTCCTAGCAATCAAAATGATAGGAATGATAAAATTCATAGGCAGAAGAAATCTGCCTATGAAATATTGAATTCAGTCTTTTCATGTTATAATGACAGAAGCTAAGCTCCAGTGACCCATTCAAGATCGTGTACAACTGCATAGCACAGTAGGATCTCTGTGTCTAAAACCTGATTTCATTGAGTATTTCAGGTTAGATTGCATCTCCTGCTAAGATTTAAGAATATAAGTGCTTTTGCAGAAGGACAAAAGGGATGATATCCCACAACTAAGTAAATATGGGAATATTGCATAGCTATGTGATGAAATACTGTGCAATCCTTAAAAATCATACTGTAGAAAAATATCTAAAGATTACAATAGATTATTGAATGAGGTAACAAAGAATAATAGAATTATATCTATATATCTAAGAATAAAAGACAGACTTTATTATGAAGAATTTTTTGAAGTCATTTTATTGGGTCCTCTTATAGCTCTTATCTCAATCCATATGTATACAGTATCCATTTTGTCAGATACATCTGTACATATGTTGTTGTCATCTTTCCCAAATATTTTCTTTCTATTTGAGCCCTGGTATCAATTCCTCATTTTCCCCTCCCTCCTCAATCTTTCCTCCCCTATACCCTCTTGATAATTTATAAATTCTTCGCTTTTTTCCCCCATATCTTACATTGACTGCTGTCTCATTTCACCCACTTTTCTGTTGTATATTCCCCTGGGATGGTGGCCATACATTAATCATTGTGATCAGTTTTCCCTTACTCCCCCCACCCGCAAACACTTAAACCCTCCTAGTATCACTGTTTCCCTTATTGGTACTCAGGGGTTTATCTGTTCTGGATCCCTGGGTTGCAAGCCCTTATCTGTACTAGTATACATGATCTGGTCTAGCCAGTTTTGTAACATAGAATTGGGGTCATGGTAGTGTGGGGGAGAACGCATTAAAGAACCACGGCAATGTTGTGTGTTTCATCGGTGCTATACTGCACCAATGGCTCTTCTCTTCCATTCTGACAGGGGGTGTCTAACTGACTACTGATGGGCTTTGGGTCTTCACTCTGCCCTCCCCCTCATTCTCATTGATATGCTTTTTGTTTGTTTTGATTTGGGTCTTTGATGCCTGATCCCTGATCCCATCGATACCTCATGATCACACAGCCTGGTGTGCTTCTTCCATGTGGGCTTTGTTGTTTCTCAGCTAGATGGCTGCTCTCTTATCTTCAAGCCTTTAAGACCACAGATGCTACATCTTTTGATAGACAGGCTTTTGATAGATAGACCATCAACTTTCTGCACCATGGTTTTTATGCACCCATTTTGTCTTCAGCAATCATGTCAGGGAAGATAAACATCACAGAGTGCTGTGTTAGTAGAACAAATTGTTCTTGGCATTGAGGGAGTACTTGGGTGGAGGCCCAAAGTCCATCTGCTACCATAATACTTTATAAATAAATACATGTATATAGCTTTATTCCCCTGTCATCATATATGAATGCATTTACATATATACATGCCTGTATTTAGACCTGTATAAATGTTCTTTGCCTCCCAGTTCTTTCCTCTATTTCCTTTTAATTTCTTCCCATCCCACTATCATGTTTGGCCTTCATTTGGGTTTTGGTAATTTCTCTTGGCTACATTGCCCTTGATTGAGCCCCCAAGCATCCTATGCCCTCCTCATCGCCAATTTTAGATCACTTATTCTTCCTTTGTCTCTGGATTTGTTGGCACCCTCCACTTTTCCCCCATCTCTCCATCTCCCATGTTTCCCAGGAACCATCGGTTACATTGTTCTCTCCTCCAGATTGATCATCTCGTTTATCTTGTCTCTATAGACATGCACAGATTATAATATGTGCAAAAACAAAGCACAGAAAATAAGTCAGCAACAGCTAATACAACAAAACAAAACAAAAAAAGAAAAAGAAAAAGAAAAACCAACAGAAAAAACTGAAAAGCCCTCAAACTGTTCCAGGTCTGTCCGTTGACCTTTATGAGTGTTTTCCAGTTGAATCTGCTGGGGGGCCACGCCCTGGTCCCCAAGTCCACCTTTGATATTTCTCAGGACTTCATTGTTTGCTCCCCTTGCTGCTCTACCGTACACCCTTAGTGTTTCACACCAGTGTGGTGGAGTCAGATTGGGCACATTTCCCACACCGTGTCTCCAGTGCTATCACCCTTAGTACTATGTGTCAGTGATGGATGTCATTGTGTCTCATGGTGGGCCGGCCCTGTGATCCTCTCTGTGCTTTGGATGCTCTGAGCTGGGATATTGTCCTCAGGGCTTGGTGGGCCAGAATGTGTTCCACTCTCTCCTAACCTCTTCCTTTGCTGCTGATCAGATGCGCCCCACTTCCTGAGCTGCAGCTTCAGTCCTGTCCTTTGAAGCACATGCCTCTGGGTAGGGTTTGGGGGTGCCCACGTAGTTGGAATTGGGGACCGGTCCCGCTGACCTCTCTATTGGTTCCCTGGTTCATAACGGTATGTTGCATTCACATCTTAGCGCACTGGGTTGAAGTCTGGTCCCTCTCTCCTCCTCCTGTAGAGATACAGACAACACTCTCCAGTTAGGTGGTTTAATGCCCTGTTCCCCCGCCACCACCACCCCTCTCTTTTTTTCTCTCCCACATTACTTGGATGCCACATGTATCACTGGGTTGGGTTTGGTACTTGTCATAATACCTGGACTTTACCCTGGGCATGTACTATTTAGTAGCTCTTCCCATATGTCCCCCTGCCTTTTTTTTTTTTCTTACCTCAGACCTCAGTGGGCTCATTGTTGTACTTATATTTTTGTGCTTGGTTTACTTCACTTAGTATAATTTCCTCCAGTTCCTCCCATGCGGCGGCGTGTTTCATGCATTCATCACTGCTTTTCAGGGATGCATACTACTCAAATTGATGGAAATTTGGGTTGTTTCCAACTCCCTGCAATTGTGAACTGTGCCACGATGAACATTGGAGCACAGATGTCTGGCCGTGGTTTGTTTCTTGTCTCTTCTGGGTATATGCCCTGTAGGGGGACTGCTGGGTCATATGGTAGCTCTATTTTCATCTGTTTTAGATATCGCCAAATCAATTTCCATAATGCCTGTGCATCCCTACAGGTCCACCAGCAGTGGACAAGAGTTCCTATCTCTCCACAGCCCCTCCAACACTTATTACTTTCTTATTTTTTGAATTGGACTGTCTTTGAGAGTGTTAGGTGGTATCTCATAGTTGTTTTAATTTGCATTTCTCTTATGGATAATTATCAGGAACATTTTCTCATATGCTTATTGGCCATTTGGATTTCTGCCCCTGTGAAACTTCTGTTCTGGTCCTTTGCCCACTTCCTCAGTGGACAATTTTTTTTTCTTGTAAGTTAGCAGAGTATTATAGATTGTAGTAATAAGGTCTTTGTCTGATGTGACATTGCTAAAGATGTTTTCCCAGTCTTTGGCCCCTCTTACTACTCTCTTGGTGAATTCTTTCGATGTGCACAGTGTTTTATCTTCAGTATATCCCACTTGTAAATTTGTGCCTCCACTGTGTTTGTGTCCTTCCCTATTTCTGATAGCCTATGTATTCTCTATGCCAAAGTTCTCAGGCTTGTCCCAATTCCCTCGTTGATGGTCTTAATAGTTTTGGGCTTTACCTCTGGGTCTGTGATCCACCTTGAGTTTATTCTTATGCATGGAGTGAGGTAAGGGTCTTGCTTCATTTTTCTGCACATAAATATCCATTTTTTCCAGCACTACTTATTGAAGAAGGCATCCGCTTCCCATATGATATTTTTTGAGCCCTTACAGAAGACCAGTTGTCTGTATGCTGATGTTTTTATTTCTGGGTTTTCATTCTTTTCCATTGGTCTGAGTATCTATCATTATACCAGCACCACACTGTTTTGACCACTGTGGCTGTATAATAGGTGCTAAAGTCAGGTAAAGCAAGTCCTCCAACTTTGTCCTTCTTCTTCTTCTTCTTCTTTTTTTTTTCTTTGTCCTTCTTCTTGAGGAGTTCTCTGCTAATTCTGGGTTTCTTCCCTCTGCATATGAAGTTGGTAATCAGTTTTTCTAGTTATCTGAGAAAGACAATAGACAATATTGGAATAGTATTGAACTTATATAGTGCCTTGGACAGAACTGATATTTTTACAATATTGAGTCTTCCTATCCATGAGCGTGGGATATCCTTCCATTTGTTGAGGTCACTCTTGGTTTCTTTTAAGAGTGTTCTGTAGTTTTCCTCATATAGATCTTTTGGTTTTTTTTTAAGTCAGGTATAGCTCTAAATATTTCAATTTGTGCTTGGCTATTGTGAAGGGTACCACCTTTTTGATCCCCCTCTTCCATGGTTTTGTCTGATGTATAAAACAGTCCAATAGATTTATACCTGTTGATTTTGTATCCTGCCATTCTGCCATATGCCTCTATCGCTTCTAGGACTCCCCTTGTGGAGCTTTTGGGATTTAGCATATATAAAATCATATCTGTGAATAATGAGAGTTTTACCTCTTCCTTCCCCAGACCTTTGATGTCTTTTCTTTGTCTTATACTGTTAGCTAGGACCTCCAGTACGATGTTAAATAGGAATGGGGACAAGGGACATCCTTGTCTGGTCCCCTTTTTCAGAGGGATTGTTTATGTCTCTACTCCATTGACTACCACATTGGCTGTATTATACTGAGGAATTTTCCTTCTATTCCGATCTTCTTGAGTGTCTTAAACATGAATTGGGGTTGGATGTTGTTGAATGATTTTCTGCGTCTGTTGATATTATCATGTGGTTCTGAAAATTTTTCATGTCAATATGGTGAATGATACTAATGGTCTTTAACATGTTGAACCATCCCTGGATCCTTGGTATGAATCCCCCTTGGTCATGGCGAATAATTTGTTTTACATACTTTTGTATCCTATTGGCCAGTATTTTATTAAGGATTTTTGCATCGATGTTCATTAGGGATATTGGTCTGTAGTTCTCGATTCTTGTGGGATCCTTGCCCAGTTTCTGTATCAGAGATATATTAGTTTCATAGAAGGAGTTCGGGAGTTTGCCGTCTTTTTCTATGTTCTGGAAGAGTTTGTGAAGGATTGGTGTCACTTCTTCCCTGAATGCTTGGCAGAATTCTCCTGTGAAGCCATCTGTTCCAGGGAATTTTGTTTTTGATTGGTAACCCCTTGAAAACCTTGTCTATTTCTTCTATTGCTATGGGTCTGTTGAGATTCTTGAAGTTCACTGGGAATAGTCTATGGAGTGATTGTTTTTCCAAGTATTTGTCCATTTCTTCCAAGTTGTTGAGTACAGTCCTTTGTAGTACTGTGTAATTATCCTTTTGATTTCATTAGGGTCTGTTGTAATGTCCCCTCTTTCATCCCTCATTCTTGCTATTTAAATTTGTTTCCTCCTTTCTTTGGTTAGGTTTTCCAGCTGTCTGTCGATTTTGCTTATCCTTTCAAAGAACCAACTTTTGGCAGTATTATTTTTTTCCCATTGTTTTCATTTTTTCTCTCCTGAATCTCAACCGTCATTTTTCTTCTTCTTCTTTTGCTATTAGTAGGATTGTCCTGTTGACTCTGCTCTAGTTGCTGTAAATTTTGTGCCAACATGATAATCATAAGTCTCTCTTCCTTTTTCATGTGTGTGTGTGTATTGCTATGAAACTTCCTCTGATAACTGCCTTTGCTGTGTCCCATAAATTTTGATATGTCATGTTCTCATTATCATTGGTTTCTAGAAATTATTTAATCTCTGATCTGGGCCAGTACACACTCCTTTTGAAATAGAGAGTTATTCAACCTCCAATTGTTTGCCCTTGTTTTCTCCTTCTTCATTTTGTTGATTTCTAGACTTATGGTACAGTGGCCAGAGAGAGGTCTGTATGATATCAATGTGCTTAAATTTATGCAGATTCACCTTAAGACCGAGCAGGTGGTCTATCTTTGAATAGGTGCCATGGGGACTTGAAAAGAACGTGAATTTTTTTGTAGGTGGGTGAAGAGCACAGTAAATATCTATCAGATCAAATTGTCTAATTGTAGTGTTTAGATCAATAGCCTCCTTGCTGAGTTTCTTGTCTATCTTTCTCAGAGAGCGGTGTATTGAAGTCACCCACTGTAATTGTTGAGCCTGTGCTTTTTTTCTTCTTCATTTTTTGGAGGGTTTGATTGATGTATTCTGCGGGTCTCTTGTTCAGTAAGTATAAGTATATATGGTTATTGATTTATGGTTCCCTTGAGCATTATATAGTCTCCCTCCTTATCTCTTTTTTGGTTTGCATTTTGAGGTCAGTTTTATCCAGGTTTAGGATAGCAACCCCTGTTTTTTTGAAGTGTTATTTGCTTGGTATGTTTTTCTCCAGCCTTTAATTCTCAGCGTATTTTTGTCTGTAATCTTGAGATGTGTCTCCTGTAGGCGGCAGATCAAGGGGTTGTATTTTCTAAGCCAGTCTGTTGGCCTCTGTCTCTTAAGACCGGAGTTCATTCCAATGACATTCAGGGATATTACATCTATCTCTGGACTCTGTGATGTCAGTTTATACATCTTGTGTTGGGTGTTTTCTTACCTCCATTTCTTATCCATGACGTGTGTGTATGTGTTTCATTCTTGCCATCTTTCCATCGTTGAGCCAATGGTCTTGGTGGAGTTGTTCTGTGTGGTAGTCTCTTATTTGTGCTTGGTGAGTGTTGTTCTGCCTATACTGGGTCGGCAAGGATCTTTTGTAGTGCTGGGTTTCTTTTAGCATATTTTTTGAGTTTTTCCTTGTCCGGGAAGATTCTCACTACTCCATCAACCTTGATAACTAATTTGGCTGGATAGCGTATTCTTGGGTTTGTGTTATTTTCCTTCAATTTTCGGAATATGTTGCTCCACGCTCTTCTCTTCTTCATAGTGTCTGCTGAAAAGTCTGAACATATTCTTATCTGCTTGCCTTTATATGTGAGTGCTTGTTTTTCCCTAGCTGCTCTCATGATTTTGACTTTTCCTCAAAGTTGGATAGTTTAACAATTATATGTCTTGGTGACTTCTTCTTGGGATTCAGTCTACCTCAGTGGTTCTCAACCTTCCTAATGCCACAGCCCTTTAATACAGTTCCTCATGTTGTGGTGATCTCCCTGACCATAAAATCGTTTTCGTTGTTACTTCATAACTGTAATTTTGCTACTGTTATGAATTGGGTGACCTCTGTGAAAGGGTCGTTCGACCCCCAAAGTGGTTGTGACCCACAGGTTGAGAACCACTGGTCTACCTGGTTCTTTTGGCCTCTTTGATAGTTTGCCTGTTTTTCATTCATTAAGCTAGGGAAGTTTATCTCCACGAATCCCATCACTACTTTTGACATTGATTTCTTTGATGTGTTGTCCTCCAATAATCCAATTATTTTGATGTTGTTCCTCCTCATAGCATCAAACATAGCTCTGAGGTTTTCTTCAGCTTCTCTGATGGACTTGTTTGACTTTTTTTTCATGTTTATTAATTTCTGACGAGTCCTCTAGGTCATTGGTGCAGTTCTCTGCCTCCTCCATTTAGTGGACGAAGTCTATGAGTTTGCTATTAGTTTTTGCTATCTTGTCCCTTAGTTCTTGTATTTCCCTTTGGTGCATGGCCTTTATCTCCTCTATCATTTCATACTTTTTCTGTATTGCTTCCCTCATATCCTTTATAACTCTAACCAGCATTCTGATGATTTATATCTGTGACAGGTCAATGTCTGTTTTTTCTATGACTGCTGTTAGGTCCAGGCAGACCTCTGGCTTTGGATTTTGTTTCTCTTTTCTTGTTGAATCTCTGGAAGCAGCTTGCTGCTTTATTGTGGATTCATTCAAACTGCCTGCCATTTTCCTGGGCATCACAAAGCCCTGGGCTCTCTCTTTGGGAGGTAGGTGTTGGTGTTTCTGTAGGCTGCCTATAGCCAACTGACTTGAGGAGTTGTGTTTCACCTTTGTCCTGCTGGGGTTTCCCTCTCATCTTAGCCTATGCTTTGTGCTCCAGCCACCACCAGGCCTCCGTAGGTGCTGTTTGCAGCTGTGTATGCTGTGATCTGAAGGAAAGTGTTGACTGGCATGTGGGGGGTGCATAGTTTGGGATTGGGAATGGGGTTGGGGTTGGGTGTCTGTTCCTGGTTAGGGTCAATTTGGTTAGGAGGGTTGGTGGGAAGGAGGGCCCTGCTACTTCTGTTAGTGCACAGTTCCACTGCCTGGAGCACAGAGGGAAGTGGGGATTGCACTTCTTGTTCAGAGAAGTGCCCTAGGGTGTCTCAGGGACTGACCAACAGCCTCAACACTCCTACTCAGCCCCCAAACCTCCCCACTCACCAATCTCCAAGAAACTCTGGGCATAAACTACCTACCTGGTTGCCATCTTTCCCCCAGCTTTGTTACGAAGAATTTGTTGTTATTTCTACATGGTGTATAATGCAAATTAGCTAATTCAATATCCACTCTTGCCTTCTTGTGGTCCATTTTGTCTTGTAGAGAGTGGACAAAAACTTCAGATTGGTTAACAAGTTTGGCGATTCAAACCCATGAGCTAGAGGGCGAGAGATGAAACAGGCTCCAATGAAGACTTACAATCTTCCAAACCAAATAGAGCCATCCTATTCTGAACTACAGATGGCAGTGGATTTTCCCAGACAACTTTGAAGTAGAGTGCCAAATGGGTTTTATATTTGGCCAGTTAGATGTACTAGGTAAGACTTGCATTTTCAGTTCAATCAGAGATAGTGACAGATGATGAGCCCTCATGGTGAGAAGACCCTCAAAATATGACTGAGGAAAAGGTGCCTTCTGAAAATACAGTTGAATATAGTGGTATGGATAGAATCAAGCCTTTGAAAATAAAACCTTCAGGACCTTCCTTAAGCAATGGGGCATGACTCAACATGAGAAGAAACAGCTGCACAAAATCAATTACAAATTAGAATTTACTGCATGAAGTATGAATCTAGAAAAACTGGAAGTAGTTAAAAATGAAGTGGGACACATAAATATCAATATTCTGGGAGATTTTGAGCTGAAAGAGACTGATTTTATTTATATCTTAAGATCACACAGGCTGGTGTGCATCTTCCATGTGGGCTTGTTGCTTCTCTGCTTGATGGCTGTTTGCTTAACTCCAAGCCTTTAAGCCCCTAGACCAGGGGTCCTCAAACTTTTAAAGCAGGGGACCAGTTCACTGTTCCTCCGACCCGTTGGAGGGCTGGACTATAGTTAAAAAAAAACAAAAACTATGAACAAATTCCTATGCACACTGCACATATCTTATTTTGAAGTAAAAGACAAATGGGGAAAAAACACCCAGTAGGTCAGATAAATGTCCTCGGTGGGCCACATGTGGCTGTAGCTTGAGGACACCTGCTCTAGACGCTATGTCTTTTGAAAGCACCATCTGCTTTCTTCACTACATTTCCTTATGCACCCATTTTGTCTTCAGTGATCATGCTGGGAGGGTGAGAACCACAGAATGCCAGCTTGTTAGAACAAACTTTTCTTGCATTCAGGGAGGGCTTGAGCAGAGACCCAAAGTCCACCCACTTCTTCAATGTATTACCAAATACATATATGTACATAAGCCTGTATTGGCCATCTTGAATCAGAAAATCATATGGTTTATTAGGCTGGGAATGAAACAATCAAGAGAACGGTGTTGCATTCATCATCAAAAAGGACATTTCAAGGTCAATCTTGTAGTACAATGTTGACTGTAATAGGATAACATCTATCTGAAAACAAGGAAATCTAGTCAACACGACTATTATTCAAATTTATGCAGCAACCACTGAAGCTCCTGATGTAGAAATTGAATAATGCTACCAAAGTCTTCAGTCTGAAACTGATCAAACATGTAATCAAGATGCATTGATCATTATTGATGATTAGAATGTAGATGTTTCAAACAAAAAGAAAGGATCACTAGTTGGAAAATATGATCTCAGTCCTAACAGGATACTGGAATTTGCATGATAGAGTTTTGCGAGATCAACTACTTGTTCATAGCAAATATATATCTTTTAAATACATGTGACTATACACATGGATTTCTCCAGATGGAATACTCAAATTGAATACATCTGTGGAAGAGATGCTAGAGAAGGTCAATAGCAGCAGCTAAAACCAGGCCTGGGGCTAACTGTGGAATAGACGATCAAATTATTTATATGGATGTTCAGGTGGAAGGTGAAGAAAATGAAAACCTGTCCACAAAGAGCCAAATGGGACCTTGAGTCTATCCCACCTGGATTTCAAGAACATCTCAAGAGCAGATTCATTAAACATTAATGAGAGAAGACCTAATGAGCTGTGGGATGACATGAAGAACATCATTCATGAAGAAAGCAAAGGACATTAAAAAGATAGGAAAGAAAGAAAAAATAAGCATGGATGTCAGGAAAGACTCTGAAACTCATTCTAAATCATTGAGTAGCTAAGGCAACTGGAAGAAATATGAAAACAAAGAGCTGAACAGAAAATTCCTAAGGCTGTTCTAGAAGACAAAATAAAATATTATAATGAAATGTGCAAAGACATAGACTTCAAAAACCAAAAAGGAAGAGCACATTTAGTGTACCTTAAACGGAAAGAACTAAATAAAGCAAAAAAAAAAAAAAAAATCAAGCCCTGAATTACAGTATTGAAATTTCCTATGGGCAAAATATTGAATGATGCAGAAAGCACACAAAGAAGATGGAGAGAACACACAGAATTACTGAACCAAAAATAACTTGTCACCATTCAACTATTTCAAGGGGTAGCATATGAGCAAGAACAAATGCTACTAAAAGTATAAGTTGCACTGAAGGCCAAAATCAAGGTTCCAGTGACTGATGGAATACCAATTGAAATGTCTCAACAAGCTGATGAAGTACTGAAAGCACACACTCACCTAGGCCAAGTAATGTGGAAGACAATTACTTGGACAATGGAGAGGAAGAGATCCACATTTGTACCATCCCAAAGAAAGGTAACATAACAGAATGCTCAAATTATAGAGCAACCTTACTGATATCACATGCACGTAAAATTTTGTACATGTGATCACATGCAAGAAAATTTAAAACATTTGAGCTGTGGTATTAGATTACCAAAAGAACAAACAATTCTTTCTTATTAGAAGTACAGTTAAACTTATCCTTAGAGACAAGAATGAGACTTCATCCCCTGTACTTTGTATATGTTATCAATAAAGATCTGTCCCTGGAGAAGGATCTCATGCTTGGTAAATTGGAGGGGCAGTGACAAAGAGGAAGGCCCTCTACAAGATGTATTGACACAGTGGCTGCAATCTTCAGCTCAAACATAAGAACAACTGTGAGGATGGCGTGGAACTGGGCTGTGTTCGATTGTACATGCGGTTACGATGAGTCACAACTGACTTGTCAACACCTAACAACAACACAGCCCAGTGACCTCAAGCACAAAAGAAGCCTTTGTCTGGATGAGGAGATATTTTCCTTTGTGAAGAAAGGACAGAAGATTGGGTGTGGAGGAAGGGCATTAACTGGACAATCTGTCAATTAATGTAAATTCAATCTGTCACCTAATATACCATACTTAGCAGGCTGGATATAAGAATATAAATCTATTGCATTGATCTAAGACATATTTACTTAGAAGGACGTGAAATAGAAAGGTGACTGATGGAACAGAAGATTCAGATAAGGCTGAAGGACACATGTAGTGAGAGAGATTGGATAAGGCAATGGATGGATAGAATTTTATGGTAAAGTATGTGAAAAATGGCATGGAGGTCACATCCTACTTCCTCCAGCTTCAGTAGGGAGAAAAATAAATAAATAAACTCATTGCCATTGATTCTGACTCATAGTGAGAGAGTGGAACTGTCTCCATGGGTTTTTAAGACAGTAACTCTTTGTGAGAGTAGGAAGTCTCCTCTTTATCCTGCTCAGTAGGGAGAAGGAGGATCCATCCTCACATCAGCCCAAGGACAATTGCCACAAGATAAAGGTCAGACATGTCTCAACTCTCATCCTTTTTTACCGTGTTCTAATACCAATTATTCCTCTCACAGAACTCTACTCTTCTGGGTTCACAAATGCATTCCAGTGACCACACAAAACTCACAGGCAGTTCTCACACTTATGAGGCTTTTTCAGCTCTCTGCTCGCTCCCCTGGTCTCTGGGACAACAGTCTCTAGTGCCGCTGGTGCTTCTGCCTCTTTAGGCAGAGAGCTTGCACACTCTCCCCTTGTGGCTTTTCCTCTCTGGTGATCACAGGAAGGCTCTCTTCTTTTGAGGTGGCTATCCTTTATGAAGAGGAAAGGCAAAACTGACTCTTCCCTCTATCAGTGCTTCAGACTCCCTGTTGGCATGATTCCATCTGTTAGGTAGCAAGAGACAGGGACAGGGGGTTGTCCTTCCACCTGCCTGCACAAGGCTCCCTACAGGAGGTTGGGAAGAAAAATCAGGCGAGCCTTAGCCAGCCTTAAAGCTTAACCAGACATGCTCCAATTCAGGTGGGCAGTATACCTGGGGATACAAACTAGGCCCAGGTGGGCTTTAGTCAGCCAAATGGGGTCAACCAATACCTTCGTCCAGGCCTCTCCAGCCTGAGGTTTAACTACTTAAGCAGCGGGACCACCTCCCCTTTTTGTCTTCTTCAGCCTGCCACCCTCTCCCCGGACCCTGCTCTTGCGCCTGCTCGGCTGTGCCACGGTCTCTCTGGCCTCAGGTCACCACGTGTGGGTGCGCAGTCCCACGAGGTTGGCTGCATTCAGTGTGGAGTCCCAGCGTGGCTTACTCGTGGTTTGGCATGCTTCCCCGAAATAGCATGTACTCTTTGAGACTGTAAAACTTGAAACTTCTTCTGTCCTTTCTAAAAACTCACTTGGATCCCAAACCAGGCTTTGGCCTGAATTCTTTCTTGTGTGAAGCCAAGAACTGAGGTATTTCCCACCTGAGAACTCTAACACATCAATAGGAAAAGCCATTCCACATTTTGAGGAAGAGTGAAGGGCCACAGAATTGGTGGCCGACGTGAAGTACAGGTGAGATATTTAGAGCTGAGGAAGTTAAGGCCTAGGCAGTCATACTCCTGTTTTCCATTCATCTGACATCATTTATTGAGGCTATATTGTATGGCATATTCTACACAACAATAGGTAATTATAACTGCCCTTTTATAAGGTGACCAGACGTAAAGCGGGACACCATTGACTGGGGGGTAGGGGATGGGGGTGGGGGGCTCTTGATTAAAAATTTGGTCTATATGGACCAAATAGACCGTTCCCTAGCTTGTCGTGCATTCTTTCCAAAAATTGGGACTTTTTCAAACACAGGACGTCTGCTCACCTTTCTTTAGAAAGGTCTTAGGAGATAGGACAACAGAAAGGAGGTAGGCAATAGAACAAAGGGTGGGGGCGGGGAAAGTGAGCACTCTCCCTGCAGAGTCTCAGAGAGCAGTAATTCATCACAGGGGCAGGGTGTTTGAGGCGTTCCCTCCAGTCTTCTTAATGGAGCCTGGGTGAGGTTTGCTATCCAAACGGACAAGGCTTCCACCGCACCAAAGCAGCAGTGGAACACACGTACTTTGGTGGTCCAATTGTCTTTGGCCCTTTTGTTTTGAACATAAAGGTAATAGTTACTTCAGTTTATCATTAATTGGAAAGATCAAATCTCACTTACTCATTTGGTTTCCATTGATCTTCTTATTTTTGTTCTTCCTAAAGAACATAATAAATTGAATTGAAAGAGAAAAAATTATGAGAAAATAAAAGCAATTTCTTGTTCTTTTATCTATTTATTTTTGAGAAGGAATGTATTTCTGCCACATATAAATGATTCACTCTATACTTATATTGGGGTTAATAACTTAAGAGAATCAGATTGCTTCCTTCATCAGTGTAGACAGGGCTGATCTGGATGATTTGGCTTGGATAAATTTGGCTTGAACAACTCTGCCTGTAAGGTCATTGGGAACTACTCGTGCATCATGAAGGTTACTCTCATTGTTTTATCTGATTGTTGTTATAGTGGACTATACATCTTGTGATTATCTTGTGACTTGAGTAACGGAAAGTACCTGAAAAAGTACACGACTCCCCCCAAATACGTTTTATATCCCAGCATAAAAATGTATAAAAGCTATGCATTCTGATCACAAGTGGAAATCCAGCAAGACAGCTTACATTGTTGTCGGTCTCCCCACAGGTGTGGCTTTCTAATAAACTTCTCTTTTTCTTTCTAATTAGGAATCAGTGGCTCTGTGGCTCCAGGGCACAAATCTAGGGTTCCTAAATATTAACTTCATCTGAGTAAAAAATATTTATTTTAATTTCATTTCCAATTTGCATTTCAAATGAAAAGAGAATGCATGAAGTCTGTGGACCAACAAAGTACTTGTGGCTATAAATGAGTAAGACAAATAGAATGTGCAAAATAAAAATTCTATTTAAAAGGGAAATTATGAACTTCATTCTACAGATAAATATATACGAACTAGAAATAACTCCAAATGTAAAAGAGAGGATTTTTCACTAAGCATAGCAAAAAAGGCCAAAATATATTTTAAAGATTTTTAGACTTTTTGTGTGATATTTACTTATGTTATAAGATAATCTACATATGTACAAATGTGCTTGATACAATTGATGTATGGATTGTTACAAGAGCTGTAAGAGCCCTCAAAATGTTTTTAAAAAGATTATCAAATAGATTGAATTTTATATTTGTAGACAATCGTTTCTTAGAGTTTAAATATTCACAAAAATCTAGGAAATAATAAGCTATGCAAAGTTAAATGAGCATATTATAAAATCATAGTTAAAATCAACGCACAAAAATATTACATAATCAAATACTTGACTAATACAATCTTCAGAGTCCCCTTACGTCTTAATTTCTTCATGTCTTATTTATCTATGAAAGAACCATGATCCTAATGTTCACAAAGCCATTAATTAGTTTGGAAATTTAAAGAGCTATCTGAGGTTAATTTATTAGCTACCCATTTTTCAGCAAACATTTACCAAGTACTTTCATAATGGATCCTTGCTGACACAGTGGTTATACATTGGGCGCTATGGGAACAGTCAGTAGTTTGGAACTGCTGGGCAGTTCCTGGAGGGAAAGGCAAGGCTTTCCACTGCGGAGCATTACAGTCTCAGGAACCCTCATGCACAGTCCTCTGTCCTAAAGGGTGGCGATGAGTCAGAATTGACTTGATGGCAGCGAGGTTTGTTTTTGTTTTACTCTGTACACAGATACAGACATCTGTGGTATAGATATTTGGTTTTAGTATTTGCTTTTCCTCTTCATCAAACCCACTTATTATTCCTTTCGTCCCCTAAGACAAGAATATTCCTACTAAGTTTGCATCATCCATTATTTTATTCTGTTTTTCTTTCACAGTTTTGCTGTTTCACGACTGGGAATAAATGACCAGTGAACTAAAGACCTGATACTACAGGCTAAACAATGTTTTGATTTCTTCTATAACCTTTCAGAATTAGAACAGCTACATTGTTTCCACAACTGAGAGAGACATTTCTCTATAAAATCTTAAGGGAAATATTGAGATGGATTAGTGACTCAGAAAGCAAACTCACTGCCACTGAGTAGGCTCTGGCTCACGGTGACCTGCCCCTGGGGGTTTCCCAGACTGTAACACTTGAGGGTGGAGGAAACCTCATCTTTCTCTCTCAGAGTGCCTGGTGGCTTCAAACCACGACCCAGGAGTTAGCAGTCCAAGTCACTGCCGTCAAGTCGAGGCTGACTCATAGCAGCAACCCCACCAGCTTCACAGAGGGAGTGAAAGAGCCCGCTGTTAATCAAAATACTAGAAATAAATAATCTAAGATTTAATTGTTGGAAATCCAAAATGTAACAGCCCCCTCCCTTCCAGTAAACATTTCTTTTAAGCTTAATCAGTAGGCGTTTTCTGATTCAGGAAGGTGGTAAGCAAGGCCTTTAAGATAAATAGCTAGGCACAAAGCACCCCCTTTTAGATAAACAATGTAGAATGATGCTCTAGGGGTTGTCTGGAGCATCTCCTAGAGAAACATAGGTACAGATAATTGGTTTTTTTTGTCACATTGTTTGGGGGTGCTAACTTCACTGGATTTTTTAAACAGTTTGGAGGTAGCAAACCCCATTGTGCTTACAGAATCAATTTAAGAGTTTATTCAATTGTGGTAGTTACATAATCTCCTGTCAACTTGAGGGTATTTACAGTGAAGGGGTGGACTTCAGTCTGTCAGTCTGTTGCAGCTTGATGACCTCATTTGGAGGCATGACAGAGATAAATAGCTCACTGGAGGCTGGACACATTCTCTCGCTGCCTCACTTTCCTGTGGAAGAGCCACATTGAGCCACACTGATGGCAGCCAGAGCCCTGGAGATGCTTTCATGGCCACTGGACCCAAGGACTTTCCACCCACTGGCCGGTGATCTTCCTGAATTTGGCATCATTGCATGTGCAGTGTGAGTCTGAAGAGGAATTCATGGGCTAATATCAGACTTTAGGGCTAATATCGAAGTTCTGGACTTGATCTGGATTGAGCTGAGATGTTTTATTGATACATATTTACTTCTTGATATAAAATCCTCTCTTACACTCTTACACACATATGAGTGTGTCTGGATTTGTTTCTCTAGTCAACACAGACTAATACATCAATCAACCTGGTTTCTGTCTTTGGATGAAATAGTGACAGGAAATTCTGCACCCTTTTCCAAGGCAACAGTAGCATAAGAATGATTACTTTTGGTCATATTTTTAGGTTTCTGGAATGGGATATATCTCAGTTCTTGCTCTACAACGCTGACGGAATTCATGTCACAGAAGTACTTTGTAATCCAAGTGAGCTTCTCTGAAAAAAGTAGAAAAGTTTCAGGTTTTACAGTTTCAAAACTGTACACACTATTTGTGGAAAGTGTGCCAGGCCAAACAGAAGCCGTGCTGGGGTGCACAAGTGGGCACGAACAACCACCTGGAAAAAACAAGGGAACAGGAGCGTGAAACTCACCCTTGTGGAACTGGGGAATCCCTGGGCTCTTTGCGACATGGGAGACCATCAGCTTTTAGTGCACCCCTGAGCAAGACCAGAGTGCAAAAGAGCCAGGCATTCCAGCAGCCAGGGTACTTCACCCCTCTGGCTGGGGAGGCAAGGCTGAAAGTATTCGCTGATCTTATTGTCTGCGTTTAAATGCACGTGGGTGATGTCATAGTCCTAGGTCAGTGGTTTTCAACCTGTGGGTCATGACCCCTTTGGGGATCAAATGACCCTTTCACAGGGGTCGCCTAAGATAATCTGAAAACACATATTTCCCATGGTCTTAGGAACTGAGACACTGTTCCTCTAACCATCTCCAGGTGGGTCCACTCACATGCAGATACGCCCACATATGAGTATCTGTCATGAAGACAACACCATGCTTCAATAAAAAATATTTATCTGTCATTAGAAATAAATATTTCATAATATAGATTTACATATTGTTTTGCTGATGAATCACTATGCTTTAACTATGTTCAATTTGTAACAATGAAAATACATCCTCTATATCAGATATTTACATAATGACTCATGACAGTAGCAACATTACAGTTATGAAGTAGCAACAAAGACAATTTTATGGTTGGGGACCACTTCAACATGAAGAACTGTATGAAAGGGTCGCCACAATAGGGAGGTTGAGAACCTATGTCCTGGGTGGAAGCAAAGTTTTAGGTTTCACCTGAGCTAGGGGTCCTCGTCTGTGCATGCTCGGTTCTGGCTTTTCCCATAGGTGACCAATTAGTGCCTGATCTCTTTCCAACCCCTGTATGGGGCCATGCCAGCCAATTTCTGCTAGCACAGGCATTTGGGGAGACAACCCCACTTTGTCCCTAATCTAGTGACCTAATAATATGACTCCTAAAAGATAATTTGGGCCCATTAAAGCTGGCTCTGGGAATCTTTTGGAATTAGTTTAGTCTCATCTACCTAAATGTAAGAGGTCCCTCCTTTAAGCTTAATCAGTAGGAATCTTCTAACTCAGGAAGGAGGCCAGCAAGGTCATTTAGATAAACAATGGGGCATGAGGCCTCAGGGGATGATGGAGGGTTGTCAGACAGTGGGGCATGGTTTAGGGCAGTGGATCTCAACCTTCCTAATGCCATGACCCTTTAATACAGTTCCTCATGTTGTGGTGACCCCCTAACCATAACATTATTTTAATTGCTACTTCATACCTGTCATTTTGCTACTGTTATGAATCCGGTGACCCCTGTGAAAGGGTCATTCGACCCCCAAAGGGGTCACAACCCACATGTTGAGAACAGCTGGTTTAGGGTATTGGACCAGCTTAGTGGCTGAGTTCAGGGTGGGTGACCTTGGTCTGTAAATGCCCTCTTAGATTGTCTTCATAGGTGTCTAACATGTGCCTGACTTCTTTCCAACCCCTTTGTTGTGGCGTGC
This sequence comes from Echinops telfairi, assembly GCF_000313985.2. Classification (NCBI taxonomy): domain Eukaryota; kingdom Metazoa; phylum Chordata; class Mammalia; order Afrosoricida; family Tenrecidae; genus Echinops; species Echinops telfairi. The sequence goes on from NW_022103906.1 coordinate 2,257,129, forward strand.
CCAGCTAAGGCTGGTTTAGCACAGGCATTCGGTGGAGACACCCTCCTCTGTCCTTCATCTTCCTACCTGTCACAATCCTAGACTAATAAAGCAAAACGTTCACCGCCCTCAAGTGGTTTCAGACCCATAGCAAACCTCTAGGAGAGAGTAGAATTATCCCGGTGGGATTCGGAGACTGTAAATTCTGATGAGAGCAGAAAGCCTCATCTTTCGCCCTAGGATTAGCTCACTGCAGTTACACTCCCTGCCATCGAGTCAGAATTCTGACTCCCCACTGGTGGAACTGCCCCCATGTGTCCAGGGGTCCTGGTCTCCAGAACAGAAGAATGGACTCACGGACCACACAATGACAAGCAGAGCACAGAATTTATTTGAAAGGGAAAGAAAAGCACCTGACATAGCAGGTAGGGACTCCAGCGAGTTGCTACTGAATGAACTTGGTACAGGCTTTTTTTTTTTTTTTTAAATCAGGTGTAGGGTACTTGGCCATCTGTATTTCCGGGTTATGAACAGACCCATCCCAGGACTGGTCCTACTTTTCAGGTCCCATCATAAGGTCATGCTCTCACCTTAGCTGGGTCTTGCATTGCATTGACAAGGAAGTAGGCATGCAAAGGTCAGCACCAAGTCTTGGGTTTGATGACCTAGGAGTTTAGAATCAGCCTAGGGGTCTGAGGCCTGCAGGTTTAAGATTAGTTTGTACAGGGCGGTGGTGTGGATAAGACCCTTCCTGTCAGCCCAGGGCTTCCCACCCCTTTTTCTCCACTCTGCCTGCAGGCTCTGTATTTCCTATCTCTCTAAAGTGACCTATAGGGCAGAGTAGAAATGCCCATCCAGGTCTCTAAGAATATAACACTTTACAAGAGTTATACAAAACACCTTATCTTTCTCTCTCAGACTGATTGGTGGTTTTGAACTGCTGACCTTGAGGTTAGTAGCCCAATATTACCCAAACCAAATTTACTGTCTGGAGTCAGTGCTGACTTATCCTGGCCCTGAAGGGTAGAATGCCCCTGTGGATTTTCAAGACTGTGGCTCTTTACTGTAGTAGCAAGCTCTGTCTTTCTTCTGTGGGACAGCTGGTGGTTTTGAACCAAGGTGCCTAATACAATGAAGTATAATCAAACATTTCGTACCTAAGTGATATCTCACTCCTCCTTAACCAACTGGTTTATCTTTATATTTCAAAGGACCCCACCCTGAAGCTGGCCTTTTCTACAATGAATCATTAACTCCTTATCCTTCCTTTGTTTTCTAAGCACAAAACCAGATCCTTCTGGTCATGGAGGCTTCATGATATAGGGGTTAAGTGCTGGGCTGCTGATTGCAAGGTTAGCAGTTCGCAACTACCAGCACTCCTCAGGAGACAGATGGGACTTTCACTCCATGAAGAGTTATAATCTGATTTTGTGTATTTAGCAAACAATGGATTAACATTGCCAAGAACAGGAATTTGAGAACACTCATTTATGCTGATGAAAAACTGTGACATAGGATCAAGGCAGTCATTTTAATAGAACAAGGTGGTGTGCTAGTCTGGGTAGACTAGAGAAACAAAATCATAGACACTCATAGGTGTATGAGAAATAGGTTTATATACAACAGCAATTGAATATTGAGAAACATACCAGCCCAGTCCAGATCAAGTTCCTAAGTCCGATATTAGCCCATAGGTTTGATACCAATCTATAAAGTCCTCTTCAGACTCATGAAACACATGCAATGATGTTGAATGCAGGAAGATCACAGGCCAGTTGGTTGGAAGTCTTGTGGACCCAGTGGCATTGTAAGCATCTCAGCACTGGCAGGGGTTTCCACGTGATTTCTTCAGCTCCAAAACTCTGACTTCCTCAGGGTAGCTTCATGTTTCTTCTCCTCAGAAATGTCTTGCAGGGAGGGAGCTGAGAGAGTGTCTCCTGCCTCCCAGAAGGAAATCCAAGAGCTCCCAGAATCCTCAGGAGAAGGCCATGTCCACAAAGAGGCCTCATTGCTTATAATCTGATTGACAGGCTACAGTCCACACCTACACTCTTAATTCTCAAATTGACACCAGATTATGTAACTACCACAGAGGGCATTGCATAGTTAAAAAAAATGAGCCAAAGTTGTATCCTTTCACCATATTTATTCAGTTGTGTGCTTATCAAATAAACTGAAAAACTGAACTAAATGAGGCAGAATACAACAGCAGAATAGGAGGAAGACTCCTGAACAACCTGTGCTGTTCAGATGACACACCCTTGCTTGCTGAACGCCAAGAGAACTTGATGAACATCAAAGAATACAACCTGTGGTATAGATCCTCACAATTAGAACAAAAACAACATCATGATAAATGGAGGGAAGTTGAAGTCCTCAAAGATTTATTTTATGGAGATCCACAATCAATGCTCATGGAAGCAACAATCAAGAAATCAAATGACATATTGCATTGAGCAAATCTACTTCACAGAAATTGTTTTGAGAACTGAAGTGCATCATAGCATTTTCTTTTTTTTTTTCTCATCATAGTATTTTCAATGGTGTTATGGTCATGTGAAAGTTGGACCATTTTGTTCTTTGACATATTTAATGCCAAAGGAAGATTTTTGGAAGAATTTATGTGTCTGAATTAAGGGTCTAGTAAAGAATATTGAAAGCACAATAAGCTGCCAGAAGAACAAACAAATCTGGGGGTTCTTGGGCATTATACCTTATACATTATTTAAAAAGTCGAATGTAAGGAAAGCCAAAGTTAAATTTTAACCTGGAAATAGTAGAAGAAAATTCTGTAAGCCTTTTTCTTTCATCCTCCAGGTTTGTTATTATTCTAGCTGCTTTATAAAAGCCCCGTGCTCTCCAGCCCATTCTTACAGAGAGCCTATAGGGCAGAGCAACACGGTTACTCTGGGTTTGGGGGCTGTAAATCTTTAGAAATAGAAAGCCTCACCTTTCGCTCACGGACTTGCTGGTGTGTTCAAATTACTAAGCGACTCGTTAGGAGTCCAGCCAGGGTTCCTTTAAGCCTGCTTTTCACCCACTGCCATTCAGTTGATTCCAACTCATGGTGTCCCTATGGGACAGCACAGGTCTGCCCTTAGGAGGTTCCTAGAAATATCTGGTAAGAGTAATCAATTGTCATCAACCTTTTAATTCAACAATTATTGGTCCAGAATTATGTACCAACTTCTGGGGATAAAGTGATAATAGATTAGTCCTATTAAATCCAAACATGAGGATGAGAATAGTCATAAAAGAACTTCTACAATACCAGAGCAACGATTGTCTCTGTAAAAATGATCCCTAAGGCAACAGCCAGGAAAAGTGTTTTGACTGATAACTGAAAGGTTGGCTATTCAAACCCATCACCCAATCCTTGGGAAAAAGATGTGACAATCTACTTCTATAAAGACTTCTCACAACCGCAGAGTCAATTCTGACTCAGAGCTACTGGAGGACAGGCTGGACCCACCTCACAGGGTTTTAGAGGCTGGGAATATGGAAGCAGACCACCTTCTGATTCTCTTTCAGGGTGGCAGTTGGGTTCAAATTGTCAACCTTTCAGTTAGCAGCCCAATACTTAACCAATGGCCCTAAGGGAGCTCCTCTATACACCAATTGTGTCCTATAGGGTTGCTATGAGTTGAAATCAGGCTTAACTTCAACATATTGCTTTTAATCATCTCTGTGATGGTTAAAGGAGTTGATAGCATTCCCGAAAAAGATAAACTCAAAAACAAGCTCATCGTAATCAAGTTAATACCAATTCATAGTGATCACAGAACTGCCCCTGTGGGTTTTTGAGACTATAACTTCTAATGGAATAGAAAACCCAATCTTTTTCCTGATGAGCAGCTGGTAGTTTTGAACTGCTGTCCTTGCAGTTAGGAACCCAATGTATAACCAGTAAGCTCCCAGGGCTCTTTCCTCTAAAACATAGTGTCCAGAAAAATGGTATTTATGATATCTTCCTTTTTCTTTAACTCCTACTTCTCTGTATTTTCTTTTTAAAAGGGTATTATTGTTATTTTATTCTTAAATTTCTATTTATTTATTTTAAAATCATTTTATTGAGGGCTCATACAGCTCTTATCACAATCCATCCATCCATCCATTGTGTCAAGCACATTTGTACATATGTTTCCATCATCATTTTCAACACATTTTCTTTCTACTTGAGCCCTTGGTATCAGCTCATCCTGCCCCCCTTCCTCATGAACTCTTGATAGTTTATACATTTTTTTTTCATGTATTACATAGACAGATGACTCCCTTCACCCACTTTTCTGTTGCCCACCCCCCTGGGTGGGGATTATATATAGATAATTGTGATTGGTTCCTCTTTTCTCCCCTCACCTTCCTGTTCCCCTCCTGGTATCCCTACTCTTGTTATTGGTCCTGAGGTGTTTATCTGTCCTGAACTCCCTGTGTTTTCAGCTCTTATCTGTAACTGTGTACATGTTCTGGTCTAGCCGGATTTATAAAGTAGAATTGTGGTCATAATAGTGGGGGGGATGAAGCACTGAAGAACTAGAGGAAAGTTGTATGTTTCATCAGTGCTATACTGCACCCTGAATGACTCATCTCTTCCTGTGACCCTTCTGTAAAGGGATGTCCAATTGTCTGCAGATGGGCGTTGGGTCTCTACTCCACACTCCCCTTCATTCACATTGATATGATTTTTTGTTCTGGGTCTTTAATGCCTGATACCTGATCCCATCGACACCCCATGATCACACAGGCTGGTGTGCTTCTTCCATGTGGGCTTTGTTGCTTTTCAGCTAGATTGCTGGGTATTTCTGATTTCTATACATATGGGCTTTAGCCCACTGTTTGGCAAATGCAAGGAACTCTTCTGAATGGGACCTGAGAGAGAAGTTCCTGTTAATTGATCATCTCCACTGGAAAACAACTTAAAGTTTGTGTCTTGGAACCATGATTTAAATATGAAAGATAGTATAAGCTCTTTTTTAAATCAATTTTTAAAAAATCAATGTGCTCCAAATGTTGGGGCCTCATACAACTCATCACAATGCATCCACTGTGTTCAAACACATTTGTACATTTGTTGCCCTCATCATTCTCAAAACATTTGCTTTCTACTTGAGTCCTTGGTATCAGCTCCTCTTTGTTTTTTGGTTTGTTTGCTTTTTTGCTTTGAGGTTTGCTCAAAGAAGAACTGAGGTAGGACAACAAGGAAAGAAGCCATTGCTCCCTCCTGGTAACAGCATGCACACAGTGGAAAATTACTCCTCATTCTCTGATAGAGCATTCTGTTACAAATCCCTGCCCTTGGTTTTCTGTCGATATTTCATTTTGTCTCTTCATTGGAGACGGGGTCATCGTTTGCAATCCAGAGGAACTTAGAGACTTCATCTTCTTTAATTCATAATCCAAGATTTTCCAGACAACTTCGATTGTTGTCTTCTCAAAGACATAAACATTAGGGAAATTCTAGGAAAGCTGTACAGCTCAATTTAGACCAAGGAATATTTTCTGTTGACATGATACAAACGTTTCATTTTGCATCACGTCTGGAGATGTATAATAGAAGAAAGTCAATACAAAGCTCACTGGATTTCTGACCTCTTTTTCCCCCCCTTTGCTCTAAGTTCTTGGTAATTTCTACATAATAAACTCAAAGGTACAAGTAAAAGACATTTCATCATCTGAATATCGTAGTAGTCTTGACTGGCACCAGGAATCACTGTGCTTTCCTTGGGTCTGTAGGCACAGTTTCGTGTCATCTTTAATTTTCATATTTGTTTGGGGTAAGGCGATGGTGAGGCAGGAATGGATAGTTGTATTAGCATTTATTGACGGCTAACACTATTATCAGCCAGGCTGCAGGCAGAACCTCTTGTGGTACCTCTGTTTCTCCCACTCCCTTTTCTGAAAGCTACTCATCTTCCAAAGTTGTAGGTCAAAGGTTGTGACTGGAGTCTCTATGCTAGTTCCATATGAACTTGCTATTCTGACTAGGGTTGATAGATTTAGGAATGGACAACTGATCCAAAATCGTATAATCAAGTCACTTTCTCAGAAATTTAACACGGAAGCACAGGAAATATAATTGCCTCGGTTGGAAACTGAAGCTGAAAAACCAGTCAGAATTGGAGACAAAAAGTACCAGTGTAGGGGAAAACACATATAATCCAGCTTCTCTCATGATTCATACATTATACGGATTGAATAAATATGGTGAGAGGATACAACCCTGACACAACCTTTCCAGATTTTAAACCATGCAGCCTTTGCTAGCTCTATTCACACAACTGCCTCTTGACCCATGTACAGTTTCCGAATGAGCACAATGAAGTGTTATTGAACTATGCTTTTCAAGCGTATCAGCTGTTTGTTATGATCCACACAGTCAAATGCTTTTGCATCATCAACAAAACAGAGATACACATATTTCAGGAGAAAGATGGGGCTTTCTACTCTCATAAAGAATCACAGTCTTGGAAATCCACAGGGACAGTTCTACCCTGTCCTGTAGGGTTGCTATGGTTCAGCATTGACACAGTGGCAATGTTGGGGGGTGGGGTGGGGTGGGGTTGGTTTAAACATCTTTCTGGTCTTCTTGATGTTCAGCTATGATCCCTATGAGATCAGCAATGAAATGCCTTGCTCCTAGTCCTCTTCTGAACATGGGCTCTGGCTGTTTCTTTTCAATGGAATGCTGCAACGGTTGTTAGCTGATCTTCTATACCATTTTACTTGCATGTGACGTAAATGATATTGAACTATAAATTGAGAATTCGGTTGGGTCACCTTTCTTTGGGATGAGTACCAATATGGATCTCTCCTATCTTTAGCCAAGTAGCTGCCTTCCAATTTTCCTGACACAGACCAGCAAGTGCTTCCAACGTTTCTTAAGCTCTTTGACACTTTTCTACTGGTATTCCATCAATTTTTTGAGATTTATTTTCGGCTAATGTCTTCCGTGCAACTTAGCCTTCTTTCCATGCCACTGGTTCTTGCGTATGTACTCTCTCTGGAGAGGATGGAAAGGTGACTGATTCTTTCTGGCACAGTGATTCTCTGTGTTCTTTCTACCCTCCTTTGATGTTTATTGCATCATTCAAGATTTTATCCGTAGGTTCTTTCAATATTACAGCTCAAAGTTTGAGTTTTTCTTTCACTTTATGATATGCTGAGCATGTTCTTCCTTTTTGGTTTTTTAAGTCTAAGTTAGGCACACTTCCTTTTCATCTTTGCCTTTGTCTTCTGAAGGTGCCCTTTGGAATTTTCTATTCAGTTCTTTCATTCAACTTAGCTACTCTATGATTAAGAGCAAATTTCAAAGTCTCTTCTGACATCTACTTTGATCTTTTCACTTTAAAAATGTGACACTTATATATGTATACATGTAGAGAAATTTATATCAAGAAAATTCCTCATACAGTTGTACAATTGAGTGAGTCCAAGGCTAGGCATGTTCCAAATCTGAGGGTTCAGTATTCGGCTGGAGAATTATTCTGATTGACATGTGTGGGAACTGATGAACCAAAGATAGACAGGAAGACTCTAGGTTGCTGTAGAGCAGATGAATCCAAGGTCCATGTATCAGGCATGCGGCTTCAGAGACAAGTGAATCCAAGATCAGCAAGTCACGTGGCAGCCTGCTTATGACTCACAGATGGACAGGCCATGGGACGAGCCAGCAAAAAGCAAGTGATTTTTCCGCAAGTCTATGTTGTTTGTATTGGAAGCAGGCCATTCCCCTCGGAAACAGACTTTAATTGATTGCATCAGGGCAGTTATCTGAGTAAGAGTATTTCATTCCACCCTAATTTATCACATCATGGAGGCTTCCAAACAAGGGGCTGTGATTACATTGTATTTATTTGGATCACATGGGGTTGTTGTTGTTGGGTGCTATCCAGTTGGTTCCAACCCATCACATGCCTACGCTCAACAGAATGAAACACTCTCTGATCCTGCACCATCCTCACAATTGTTTCTCTGACTGAACCCATCAATGCAGCCACCCTCGTAATTTGGGGATTATTAGGTGTTCAATGCACCAAACCTCTGAGAAACTTGGCTCAATAAAGTTGACAGAAAACCAAAGGATCACAGCTATTATCCAGAATACATAAAAACCCTTATTACTAAAACAAAATAAAACAAACAAAACAATTGAAAATGAGCAAAGATTTTGAGTAGGCATGTTGCCAAAGGAAACATATGAATGTCCCTGCCCCCTCCCCACCAAAAGAAGCTTTATAGCACTAACCATTTTGAATACAACTAAAAACCAGAACAGATACTAAGATAAAAAAGATATAAACTACAACAAGGTTGACAAAAATGTGATGAAATCAGAACCTTCATGTACTGCTGGTGAATATGTAAAGAGGTGAGCTACTTTGGATATCAATCTGGTAGTTCCTCAAATTTAAACCTAGAGTCACCATGCAATCTAATACTTTATCTCTAGATACTTACCCTCTCTCCAAACCATGCTGATTCTTGGTGAGCCAATTCTGACTCATGGCAGCCCCCTGTATTATATGACGTGGAACTGAGCTCCTTACGTTTTTCTTGCATGCAGTCAATTATGGGGGCAGATCACCAGGACTTTCTTCTGCGGGGAGCTCTTTAGATGCAAAGCATCAGTATTCCAGTCCAGCACAATTTTTTGTACCACCCAGGGGCTTTATTATAGTCTAATATGCAGCACAGTTGCAATCTGTGGCCACATAAAAACTTGAACACACATCTACATAGCATCATTACTCATAACCCAAAAGTGAAGCAATCCAAGAGTCTCTCATATATTGAAATAAATAAAATGTGGCATAGCCGTACAAGGGAATATTAATCATTAATAAAAAGAAATGAGGTAATGACATATACTACACCATGGAGATACTTGAGAACATTATATTAAAAAAAAGAATCCCATCGCGCGCACACGCGCGCACGCGCGCACACACACACACACACACACACACACAGAAACACATAGTGAATGATTCCATTTATGTGAAATATCAGAAGAGGTAAATCTGTAATACAGGAAGTAGATTAGTGGTTGCCTAAAGCTGGGGTATCAGGATCCCTGGTGGTGTAATTGTTATGGTTTGGGCTGTGATCTGCCTCGTCAGCCTTTCAAAACTACCAGAAACAGTAACAGTCTTGGAAACCCACAGCGGGTTGCTATGAGTCAGCAATGACTCCATTGCAATGAATTGGGAGAATTTAAGGCTTGGGGAAAGGACTGCTGGTGGCACAATGGGGTGAATGTTGAGCTGGTAACTGCAAAGTCAGCAGTCAAAACCCACCAGCCATAGCGAGGGAGTAAGAAGTGGCAGTGTGCTCCCACACAAATCTATAGTCTCTGAGTCTGTAGGGGGTGTTTTACCCTCAAAAGGCCACTAAGAATCAAGAGTCTACTGATGGCAGCAGGTCTGGGTTTTGTGGAAGGCTGTATATACAAGAGTTGTGGGAGATGAGGACTTGGGCCTGACAGTTGTAGCCTAAAAAGCATGGGTTTCCTTTGTTGGGCAATGAACATTTCTAAAATGGACTATAATGATGATTGCACAATTCTCTCAATAAATACCAAAAAAACCCACCCCATCGAATTTTGTACTGAGAATGTTTTCTTTTGGTAGAGTGTGATTTACAGCTCAGTAAAGATATTTCTTAAAAGTAAAGAACAGAACACAGATGTTTGCTTCAGATAAGAACTTATACTCACTTTACTTAACAGCAAATGCGTAAACATTATTTCCTAATGATGCATAATTTTAAAGCCTGCTTCTCACACTTTCAGGAATCCTTGACTTGTCTTCTGCCTCAGTCTCGGGATGGTTGGGTTGTGCCTGGCTGTGTTTTCTCCTAGGCAATGTCATTTTCAGTTGGGACAGAGAATCCAGGCTGGTTTCAAAGGGTTGTTGTAGAAATGTCATTCCAAAAATGGTCCAGATTTTTCCATCCCATAAAAGGATAGTCAAGTTTAAAAAAGACAAAAGTCTATATTCTGTCTAGCAAAGAATATAACTTTTATCCAATTTTCATCTATTCTACAATAGGAGATACACTTCACACCTCAGGTGCCTCCTCTATGTATATATCTTTCAAATGTGTGAATTGTGTTTTCACGTTCACTGTGGCCTTCTTAATATAGCCTCTTCCTCAAGAAAAGCAAACCCTTCTGTTTAAACCCTCATGAAGACACAGCACAGAATTGTTTGTATCATTCATTATACAAACTGCCTGCTACTGGGCCTCCATCTATTCAGAAATCATGGTATTTTAGAAAGGCCCCATTCTCTGACCATCTTTCTCTGAGCCAAATATTGAGGACTTCAGGACATGTAGTTTGTACACAGAAAATGACACTTGCCAGCTTTTCAGAAGACTATCCATCCCATCGTCCTGTGCCAAGTCTGATGCTCTGTCTGCCCAGTTGGTGGAATACGGGTGAGTGGCCCTTTCTGAGCACTGCCATAGAATTTTTATGCTCCATATGGCTTCAGATGAAGAAACACATATTAATTCAGTCCTTCTTCATAAAACAACAACAACACTGTAGCTAGAGAACCTGCTAATGGGCTAAAAAGGCATCGTGATGAGTAAGATTAGAAAGCTAAGCAAGACACACAAACTGAAAAGGAAGTAAGGAATGTGCTGGAACAGAATGACATTTTTCATTGAGAAATAATGCTTACCCTGGAATAATTTAACCACATCCCATCTTGCCAAGGCTCTTCTTAAATACAGAGATAGAGTTAACGATTTGCCTGGAGGATTTGCAAAAAGGCTCCGTCTTGTATGATGATGCCGTCCCAGCTTGGATCCTTCTTCTGTATTCCATCACAGTGGCTTTGCTTTCCTGATCTGGGACGCTGTGTAGAGCAAGGTCCAGAGCTAACAGCACCCTTTATTTACAAAGAGCAGTGCCTTCTCCTCCAGTACTGGCTAGGGCTCTCTCCTTCTGCATCAAGTAGCTCCTCTCTGCAAAAGGAAAATAGAGCTTGTTTCATACTTGCCAAGCGATTAGCACAGTGCTGGACACATGCTTTCTGTCTATCTAACTGGTGGGGCAAGCTTCAGTGTTTGGGACTCCAACGGAACAGTTGTGGGGATATTATTCGATACCTGGTGTCTGCCAAGGTCATGCTTATTAGGAAGAGCCAATAATGGAAAGCAGCACAACTAGATTTGAGTTCATGGTTGTTCATTTATTTGCTGTGTGACCTTAGGCACAGCAGCCCTGGTGGGGCAGTGCTTACATATTGGGCCGCGATCTGCAAGGTCAGCAGTTCGCTTTCTTCTCTCATAAGTACCATAGTTAGCCTCAGAAGCTCTGGGGGCTTTTCTACCACATCCTATCGTCCTATCGGGTAGTTCTGAGTTGGAATCCACTCAATGGTTTTGGAGTTGGTGATCTTACGCAATTCGTTCAACCTCTCTGAGCCTCCTATTTCTCAATTCTAAATTGGATATAGTGACACTGACATGAAAGGATTAAAGAGGCTTAATTTAAATAACAATGTGAGGGTGGGACAAATAATACATTTGAATACATGGCAGCTGCTTCTCCTCTTGTCCCTGGATGGCAAAAGTTAGCTTTGCTTCCAGTGTCGGATTGGCCACCTCAACTTTATATACTATGTTCAGCAAACTTTAATTTTGCCTCTTCCACAGGCTTTTGTACTCCTGTTATTTAATTTTAACTGAAATCTTTTTAGATAATTTATACAATCTACCTCTTTTTTTTTTTGTACAGGGAAAGGAAGCTTTAGAAAAGGTCTACAGAGCACCAAATACCAAATTGCCAGTAGGGGGGCAGAAGAGTGCTGTCTATACTCGAGAGAAAGTGCTTTCCCTCCAGGTTTTCCTCGGCCTTGATCAATAGCTCAGCCACGCTTCCCTGGGCAAGCCAGTCCCAGCCGAGCCAATCACAGTGTCACTGGATTCATTTCTCTAGTCAACCCACCTTAACACACAGGGGTAAGAATGTGAGCCTAATGCAAGACTAGTGCAAGTCCCCTGTGCCTGGACACTGACAATGTGCCACTCGCACCCAGGCCTAATGTCCCAGCATCCATTGTTTATGTCTGACTGTAATTGGTGTTCAGCTTCGGGAAGTGATTGCCAGGCCTTTAACAGAGACACCCAGTCCTCAGGGAAGGGAAAAGAGTGTTCCTTTTTGCTCTGTTGGTATGGTTGTACAACAAAACTATGGGTGTCCTGGACAGACTGAAGAGTCTGGGACTGGGAGGCACGAAGACAAGGCTCTGGTCAGATTCAGGTCCTCCCCCAGATAGACTCCCCTGCAGGTAATGTAGAGAACTAGACAGCAGGAGGAGAGTTTGGGGACCACAGGGGCTCAGTACAAAGCCTCAAGCATGCTGTAGTCCCCATGGAGAACGGCAAGCCCCCATGTGAAAGTGCTGCCAGTGGGAAGCTTTTCTAGCCACATGAGGCAAAGTGTTCATTCTTTCTCACCACTTTTTTTTTAACCCACAAATAGTCTTTCCCTTTGCCCATTCCATGGAGATATTATAAGGAAGAAAAAGTGAAATACTCTCAGGAAAAACAAAACAACTGAATTTTGAAATGAAAATCCCACAAAACCCTAAATTTTTAAAAGGACCTTGGGTCAGAAATTATTTGGTATGTTATTCTGAGACCTTGTATGTCCCTCTTTGTGGTGTGACCCAGCTCTCAGAATGTCAGCAGGACCAGCCTTAGGGAGTGATCGCATGGGGCTGCCTCTGTGGGCCCACCCTCTGCTCCCTACCTCCCACCATTTAGAATGTCTCCATTACTTTAGAGAGTTCTTCGAGGTCATTACTTTCTTTAGCCTGTACTTTTATTTTAACACGGACACTCCTGAGAGTAATGTTGTCATAGAAAATACATGCTGTGATAGATAGACTTTTCACCTGCCCCTGAGCCCAACTCACTCTTTGTGATACCAACACCCCTCTCTGAGTGTGTGGTTGATCCCACTCCCTGGCTTCCATGTGCCACAGGTAGGCAGGTGACCTAGGTTTGATGACAGAAGCACTTATGGCTCTCAGGAACAGTCACGTGACCCTAGCTTGGCTACTGCAAGTCCTCGGGGACCCATACCTTGGAACGGCCAGTGCAGGATGAAGACTCAGAACTGCTGCTGTCTAACTGAGAGTAAAGCCAACAGAGAGGAAAGGAAAGCCATAAAGAAAAAGAAGAAGATATTGTACTATGTCATTTGAACTTCTTTTTTTTTTTTTTAAATCAATTTATTGGGGCTCATACAATTCATCACAATACATAGATCAATTGTGTAAAGCACATCTATACATTTGTTGCCCTCATTATTCCCAAAATTTGCTTGCCTCTTGGGTTCCCAGAATCCGCTCATTTTCCTCCCCTCCCCTTCCCTTCCTCCTCCCCTTTCCCCCATGCACCCTTAATAATTTATAAATTATTATTATATCTTATATTACACTGTCCGGCGAACTTCTTTTTCAGCACAACTCTTGCCTGAAGGCTAACTTAAACTTTTTCCATGTAGCAGATAATAAAGATCCACCCCCCAACCTTTTTGGTCCATGCCAATATTGGTTGAATATCTGTATCTTGAAACTACAATTATCCAGTTAATTATTCTTTCCTTATCATTTGAAAATGCTCCCATAAACATCTTACTAGGCGATCCGCTAAACACTGTTTCTTACTGTGTTTTATCATTGCACAAATCACTTAGAACTCTTATAGTCAGACTCTTCACATGTACGTCCCCCCCACCCCCACCACCCCCAAAAAACCAAGATTTTTTTCCCTACAAAACAACATTATCACCTTCAAACTACTCTCCATTACATTTAATAAAGTTGTCAAATCTGCGATTCCATTCTTAGAAACATTTTTGAAACTCATCTGTTTGGGTGGCTGACAGCACCTCCCTCATTTTTTCCCCACCTCTTCTACCTCATCAGATTGCTGTCCTTTCATGCCCCTCTTCATTCATGGAAACAAAAAGAGGTCAAACAGAGCAAGGTTAGGTGAGTAAGGGTGTGGGGCAAGAGAGATGCTGTTGTTTGCCCCCAAACTGGCACACTGAGATGGCTGCATGAGCAGGGTGTAATGTCATAGTGGCAAAATCAGTCCGCTGTCTGCCACAAATCAGGATTTTTTTTGTTGCACCTTGTTGCACATTCTTTTCAGAACCTCTAAATAGAAAGCTTGATTAACAGGCTGACCTGGTGGAATGAACTCCAAATGCACTATCTCCCTCACATCAAAACAACAAATGAACATTGTCTTGATCTTTGGTTTCATTTGATGAGCTATTTTGGGGTGAGGTGACAATGGCATCTTGCACTGGCTTGATTGATGTTTGCTTTCCAGGTCATAAGATTAGCACCCTGGTGGACATTGGAGACAGGGCATGGTGCCCCAACAGGCTAGACTGGAAAACACAAG
>NW_022103906.1:2273089-2293569 GCF_000313985.2 Echinops telfairi
GATGTACAAATGCGCTTTACACAATTGATGTGTGTATGGATTGGGATAACAGTTGTATGAGCCCCTAATAAAATGTAAAAAAAAAAAAAAGATTAGCACCCTGTCTCATCACGAGTACTGACCTTGAGAAAACCAGGGTAGCTTTGGAGCTGTTCTTTCAAAGCACGGCATGTTTCCAGTCAACATTCTTTTTCCTGGTCAGTCAGAACCTGAGGCACGAATTTCACTGCGACCCTTTTCATTCCCTAATCGTATGTTAAAGTCACTAAACTGTGCTCCAAGATAGTCCAGATAACTTTACTGTCTCTTTAATGGTCCACCAGGGTCTTCGAGCACAAGTGCATGAATTTTGTCAACATTTTTATCTGTTTGGGAAGCTGATGGACATCCAGAATGAGGTTTGTCATTAATCAACATTTCACCTTTTTGGAATTGAGAAAACCACTTGCACACTTGAAGTTTTTCCCGTAAGCACTGTTTTTGTAAGCTATGTTCAATATCACAACAGTTTCTGTGGCACTTTTCCCTAGCAGGAAACAAAATTTCAAAGCTGCGTGCTGTTCTCTTAAATCAGCCATCACAAAATATGAGGTTTGAGAGAATTGGCTTTTACAAAAAAAAAATTCACTGTGACCAGAGAGAACCTTCCAAGGTGACACCACTGGGTGCACTAACTCAAAGCGAGTTGCTTCATGCTGGCCTAGTGGGAAAAATGCGTACTATGAAAGCTCTGCCAAGTGGAGCTTTTATCGATTTTTTTGGTACCCTCTCAAATATGAAGTCAGAACACCTCCAATCTAGTTTGATTTAAAGAGTAAATGAGATAATATAACAAATGTATTTTATTTGGTTCAGAGAGTGAATTAATAAGTGGTTGCTGATCTATACCATCAGAAGAATCTAAAGATCAATTCAAAACCTTGGCAGTTGTAAGGTAGAAATGTGAATTAGTGTTAGCTTTCATTCACTTCATAATCCAACTGTGTCTCAAAAACAATAGTTAGCAATACCCTACAGAAGGACTAGTTGAATACCCAACTACATATTCAGCATCTATTTAGTTGACAGATGTGAAGAAAGAAAACAAAATAGGTATGAAATATCCCTGTTTTTGTTTTCTATTGTCACTACAACTGAAATACCAAAAGTGGGTGACTTTAAAGAGCAGACTCTTGGGTATAGTGAGTTCTTCCTTGTAGGTAGCTCGGGCTGTGTCTTGGCTCTTTGGCTTGTCAATAAAACTGATGTGTAATGTTTCCTCACTGTGTTCGTGACTCTGTCTATTCTGATCTTTTCATAACTTGGAAGTGATTAGATTTAGAACCCACCCTAATTGTGTATAATGATTAACATAGTGAAGAAAACCAAACCAGATTATGAGTATGAAAAACAACCTCACTGCATTTGGAGCCAATACTGATCCACAAGAGCCCTCTTTTGAGAGAGTAACTGTTTCCGGGAATAGAAAGCCCAGTCTTTCTCCTTCGGAGCTGCTGGTGATTTTTAAACCTGAATAGAGCGGTTTGGGTTCCAATATATGTTTGCAGGGAGGTGTGTGGGGAAAACGGAGCACAACCTAATCCATAACAGTTCCTGAGCTCAAATCTGTCACATTCTAGTGAGTGGAAAGAGGGGTACAAAAACCATTAACCATGGGAAGCTATTTGTGGGACCCAGTTGTAAAGGCTGGGACAAAAGGAAAAAGTTCATCTCCATCAGTGATATTGCAACTCTTGCAGCCACACCATAACTATCAATATTTATTGATTTCAAACAGTTCATTCTCTCTTCTTAATAATTCTCAGGACTTTATAAAGGCAACAAAAAGATGGACATACAAATAAATCAAATTCCTTGGTATGGTATACCTTTAAAAACACATAAGTTCTTTCAAAGGTCCATGGGTGGTACAGGTGCATTATAGTTAGGATATATTTACTGAAGAAGGAGAAGAAAGTACAAAAACAAAATAGGAAAGTGATGATCAGAAAAGCACCAAGGATACATTTCATACAATTCAAACTCATATAACATTTTTAATAAGAGGAATTTCATTTAGTATGTTTGTCTCTTGAAAAGAAAAACAAAATGATAGGATCACCACTGCCACCCAGAACAAGCACCTTGCAAAATCTTTTTTTCTCATTTCAGCCTCTTACTTGTTCTGATTTCTAAAGCAGACATAATACTTCCACTTACCCCAGGTGTTTATATTGGCTGTAGCCAGATTCCTGTTCCTTGTGCTCTTCTCTGTCTGTTTTCAGACCGCTCTCAGCACATAGCTTGCTCCAGGTCACAGCACCCTGGGAGGTAATGACACTGTCTCTTAGAGTCATCTTGAGAGTTAACCCATTCAAACCACTTTCAAAGCCCAGAGTAGAACTAATTAAATGTCCCCAGGGTTCCCTGTTTCCAATATGCGGAAATGTAAGCCAGCTAGTCACTTATTTAACTGAAGATTCTAAATAAAAGACCAAAAAAACCCAAAAAACAGGAAAGAAGTAACAAGAATCTGTGATTAATCTTCCCAACTATGTACAAGAAAGATCCCCAGTAGCTGCAGCTACTTTATCACATAACAAATTGCAATCTTTATTTTTGCCTTGGGGATGATCAAGATAAGTGCATTTCTTTGCAGTCTTCCTAAATATCATACACGAACTGCCATCCTTTTTAGTCACTGAATCTTTTTATATCAAGTTTCTGGGTGAAATCATGTGTGCCTGTGCATTTGTTAAGTGTTGTCGGGTTGGTTACATCTCATAGCAAGCCGGTGTGCAATGGAACAGAACACTGCCTATCCCATTATCATCTTTGGTACATTTGAATCCATCATGGAAGACATTGTGTAAGCACATCGTGTTGAGGGTTGTTTGCCTTTTTGCTAACTCTCTAACAAGCATGATGCCCTTCTCCAGGGACTGATCCTCCTGATAATATGGCCAAAAATACATAAGAGAAGTCTCCCTATCCTCCCTTTGGGGAAGATGATGTAGGGAGATAATGGTGCAGCAACTAAACCAGATGGTGTCCCATGGCTGTAGTTTTGTGAATGTTCAAACATTTCCAACTTTCATGTGTTTGCTCAATTCAATGTAGCAGCCATCTCTATGAGGCAAATACTTACAGCTTTTTGTTGAACTCCAGAATGCTCTTCCATTTTATTCCTAAGGAAATTCTGTTTACCCTTCATGGGGTAGATCAGAATGTTTCACCATTTCACAACCAGAGAAAAATGTCTGCGTCCATGTGGCATGGTCTCTGCCCCTCTCCATTGAACTAGATATTCTTCAGAGCAGGGACTGTAACTTAAATCCTAATGAACAGGCAGAAGAAAGACTCATTGAGTAGATCTAACAGACTAGTTTGCAAAACTTTTATAAAACACTATTTTCTGATCTTACTATAGTTATTTCAGTTTTTTAATCTTTCTGACTAACTGTGAATTACTGGAGTGGGGCCTCTGTCTTATTTCTTTTATATCATCTTTGGTGTCAACATAATTTAAATAACCAGTTTAAATTGTTATTGAGTCATTCTGATTCATGGTGAAGTTGACTCCTGGCAACCACTGGGTGTAGAGTTCAAATGTGCTCCATAGGCTTTGAAGGATAGACATCACCTTGTCTTTTTTCTTTCTTTCTGAGGTTCTTCTGGGTGTACTGAACCTCCAGCCTTTTGGTAAGCAGATGAGCAAGTTAACTGTTTGCAGTATCCTAACCTAGATTAAGTCCTTAGTAAATACAGTAGTTGCTGATGGGATTGAAATACTAGTGAGGGGTGGGGAATTAAGATCTTAGTTGTCAGGAAATCTGTAACATTTTTTAGAATTAATGCATAGCTTTTGCTTATTAATGTATTCCGAGAAAAAGTCTTTAAAACAGATTTTTCTCCAAACGATTATCCATCTCACCCAAAGTTTTGACGACAATTCTTGATTAGTAGACAACTGGAGTACAAGTAACAAGTGCAAAGGCGGAAAGGAAAACAATGAAACAGTCTCTTACTGCAGGTTAAAAGCAGCGAAGGATCAAACAGCCCAAAGGCTCTGCAAGGTTACTTACTTAAAATGGATGTAGTTTTACTAATGCGATATGCTTTATCTTTTCCATCTTCATTAGAAGAAACTTAATCAACATTGTTTTGGTGTAGAAGAACACTGGACTAGCTAACAAAAGATCAGTATTCAAAATATTTGAAGAATATTACTTATGAGTCAGTAAAACTAAACCAAGCAATCGGATAGGAATATGGACAACAGTTATAAAGAGTGAATTTATAAAAGAGGAAACATAAATGAAAATATGTGTTATATATTCTAGCCTCTATGCCTGTGACTGTAATCCTATTGGGGTTTTGGTTTATCTTTGTACATTGAAGGAGATGTAGATCAACTACTTTTGGACATTGTGGGGGTGTAAATTTATACAACTAGTGTAGAGGCTATTTTAGTACCACATAGCCCTGATGGGGTAGGAGGTTACATATTGGGCTGCTAATCACAAGGTCAGCAGTTTGAAACCACCAGCTGCTCAGTGGGAGAAAGATGAAATTTTCTCTTCCTGTGAAGATTTACTGTTTCCACAACCCACAGGGACAGTTCAGCTCTGTTTTATAGGGTTGCTATGAGTCAGAATTGAATTGACAGCCATGAGCTGAGTTAGTAAATATGAGGAGTCTCCAAATAACACAAAGAGTTTAACAAATAATAATAGAAAAGTTAAGAGGCCTGGTGGTATAGTGATGACTCATTGGGCTGTGATCCAAAGGGTCAGCAGTTCAAAACCACCAGTCAAATCAGCAGGAGAAAGACAGGACTTTCTCCTCCAGTCTCAGGAACTCGCAAGGGCAGTTCTACCCTGTCCTATAGGGTGGCTATGAGTCAGCACTGAGAAAATGAGTGAGTGAGCATGAAGGTGGTCAGTTTTAATTCACCCAGAGGAATCTCAGAGGATAGGCCTGGCGATCTGCTTCTGACAGCGCACAGCAGTGAAAACCCCATAGAGTGTTTCTACTCTGCACCATAGTATTACCATGAGTGAGCACAGCCTGGGTGTTAGCGAACTGCAAGTGAGCGTGCTTAGAAGAAGAGTGCAGTTATGCTCTGTGTCATCCAAGAAATGTTTACTCCTAACCTCTCTCAGGGAAAGCATCTCCATTTTTTGGGGGGGGGGTTATTAATAATACATGTGTCATACCAACTGAAGGAGCCCTGGTGACACAAAGGGCTAACTGAAAAGCTGGTGGTTCAAACCCCCCAGATACTCCATGGCTGCATGAAAGATGAGGCTGTCTGCTCCCACAAAGATATGTAGTCTCAGAAACCACCACAAGCAAGTCTCATTTGTCCTGTCGGGTCTCTAGGAATTGGACTTGACTTGGTGGCATGGGGCTTGGTTTTTGGTGTATAACAACCAGAAAGCATCTTAAAACTGGCACCTTCAACATTAAACTTGCTTTTTGTTCACTTACAGCACTAAAATGGCTCCTGGCCCGTGGTCGATGCCCAGTAGCTGTCTGCAGCTGAAAGGATAGGCAGAGCACCATTGGCCCTGCCAGATGGCAGGTACTCAGAGCAGCTCAGCCAATTGCGGAGATGGGCAAGTGGGAGCCACCCAGGAGGTGCCCGCTGGTCACCCGCTAGGAGCCACTGAAGAGTACATGGGCAACCCTTTAGAAAGAGGGAAACTAGTAATGCCGCCTGTCCTAAGTAGGCCCGGGTCAGGTAACAGTAAGAGGGGCATTTTGTCTGCCTGCCTGCAGAGAATGTTGGAACCCCATTGGCCTTGTCACTTACCAGGACCAGAGAACAGAATACAACATCCTCCAAGGGCCTCAGCGGCAACCTCTGGGGATCTGGCTTCACGTTCTTTGGGTGTCTTATTGGGGCAGAAAGCTGAAAGAAGAGATTGACGTGGCCTTCTGATTCTCCCCCATAGCCAGTGGCCTTTGAATTACTTCAAAGTGTGCCTTGGGTTAAGACTCACATACTCACCAGCTTTAGAAACTCACAAAAAGCAGCATCTAGCTCACCTTGCAGACACAACCGCTGAAGACAAAGCGGGTGAATAAGCAAATGTGGTGAAGAAAGCTGATGGTGCCCGGCTATCAAAAAGTATAGCGTCTGGGGTCTTAAAGGCTTGAAGGTAAACAAGCGGCCATCTAGCTCAGAAGCAACAAAGCCCACATGGAAGAAGCACACCAGCCTATGCGAACACGAGGTGTCGAAGGGATCAGGTATAAGGCATCATCAGAACAAAAAAATCTTACCATAGTGAATGATGGGGAGAGTGCGGAGTGGAGACCCAAAGCCCATTTATAGGTCACTGGAGATCCCCTTGCAGAGGGGTCTCAGGGAGGAGACGAGCCAGTCAGGTTGCGATGTAGCAATGATGAAAAATACAAATTTCCTCTGATTCCTAAATGCTTCCTCCCTACCCCCACTATCATGAGCCGAATTCTACCTTGCAAGTCTGGCTAGACCAGAGGATGTACACTGGTACAGATAGGAACTGGAAACACAGGGAATCCAGAGTGGATGATCCCTTTAGTACCAGTGATGTGAGTGGAGATACTGGGAGGGTAGAGGGAGAGTGGGTTGGAAAGAGGGAACCGATTACAGGGAACTATATGTGACCTCCTCCCTGGGGAACGGGCAACAGAAAAGTGGGTGAAGGGAGATGTCGGACAGGGCAAGATAAGACAAAATAATAATTTATACATTATCAAGGGCTCAAGAGGGAGGGGGGGCTGGGAGGGAGGGGAAAAAACGAGGACGTAATGCCCAGGGCTTAAGTAGAGAGGAAAAGTTTTGAGAATGATGAGGTCAATGAATGTACAAATGTGCTTTACACAGTTGATGTATGTATGGATTGTGATAAGAGTTGTATGAGCCCCTAATAAGATGATTTTTAAAAAATCAGCATCTATGATTGCTAGAGTAATGAAAATTAAAGGGAGCATTTCATTTAGTGTGGGTTTTCTTTACCTCGGTTTCTCGGTCTCCGAATTTTAGTCACCACTTGTCTTCTTTGTAAGCACTGCTTGGTGACCTCTGATACTGTTAGCCTGAGACCAACAGGGAAAAACATTCACATTTCAGTTCAAGATGAAAGGAGGAAACTTGACTCTGGGTTTGCTGCTTTGTGCAGAATCAGCAGGGGTCAACCCAGTCAGCGAGTGCCAGAAAATGAGAGGAAGGAATGAGAAATAGAGGCCAAAGTTGTGGGAAGGGAGGGCTCCTTCTCAGAACTGGGGCACGCAGAAGGGAGAGGATTGAGGCATGTCCACAGGTCTTCGGGTTCTGCATGACCGTTTGTCCCTTTGTTGGATTGCTCCAATCCTTGGTGCTTTATGGGTCTGAAAGCCTGAGATGTGGTTGGCAAGCTGCTTAACTAGCTTGATATAATTTGGTGATTAATTAAAAGGGTATGCACTCAAATGTCCTTTGCATTACGCAAATATTCTTGACCGTCTTTCAGTCACTATGGACTTTCAGAATTGCAGAGATGCTTACAGGATGTCACATGTAGCACCTGTGTTTATTTGTTTATTTATTGAATTGAAAACTGAGACTGACATGCAGAGAGGGAGCATTACTTGCCCACAGGCATTCCTTGGTAGGAGAGCCACAACTCCAGTGGTGCTTCTTGACTTGGTTCCTGGAAACTTAGGAAGTAGTGTGACTAGTGATGGGGATTCAAGGTCTATTTTTCACTGTTTCAAAAGAACTTAATGGAAAGGGGGCCAGGATGTTCCTGCATTAGTCTGGGGCTGGAATGCCCTCAATTCATTGTGGCCACACTGGCTGTTCTTGTTAGGTGCCCTAGTGTCTGTTCTGACTCATAGAAACCCTATGTACAACAGAAAGAATGTCACTTGTGTTATTTTACTATTTTAGGACTGTAAACCCAATGAATTTTAATAAATTTATGAACATAGATAGACAAGGTCTTTCAAAATCCTGACTCCATAGGAGTGAACTGAAAAGGAGTCTTATATTCACTCATACAGATAAGAGCTCACGACCCACAGACTCCAGGTCAGATAAACTCCTTAGGAACAGAAATGGGATAGTGATACCAGGAGGATAGGGGGAAGGGGCGGGGGAAAAGGGGAAGAAGGGGGAACCCATTACAATGGTCAATGAATAACACCCCCCACCCCAAGGGAGACACCCCAACAGAAGGGAGACAGTAGTCTGTGTAAGATATGAAAATAATAATAAATTTATCAAGGGTTCACAAAGGTGGGAGGTTGAGGGAAGGAAGGATCAAAAGAGTAGCTGAAACCAAGGGCTCAAATAGAAAGTAAATGTTTAGATAATGATGATGGCAACATTTGTATAAATATGTGTAATACAATTGGTGTATGGATTGTTATGAGAGCTATAAGAGCCCCCAATAAAATGATCTTAAAAAATAATTATTTTAAAGGAGTCTTATGGTTGAAACAGTAAAGAACCCAGCTCTTCTGTTCCCACTGTGACTCCCACTTACATTACTGCCTTCAAACCTGAGATCTTATACTAGAAAGCTGTTAATCTAGTTTGCAGTTTTCTTTATGTAAATACCTGGATTCTGACGGATGAGCCCTATAGGACCAGTGGTGTGAGTGGCAAAACAGGGAGGGTAAAGGGAGAATGGGTAGGAAAGAGGGAACCGATTACATGGAACTGTGTGTGACCTCCTCCCTGGGGGACAGACAACCAAAAAGTGGATGAAGGGAGACGTCGGACAGGGCAAGATATGACAAAATACCCATTTATAAACTATCAAGGGCTCATGCGGGAGGGGGGAGCGGGGAGGGAGGGGAAAAATGAGGACCTAATGTTTAAATGGAGAGAAAATGTTTTGAGAAACGATGTACAAATGTGCTTTACACAATTGATGTGTGTATGGATTGGGATAACAGTGGTATGAGCCCCTAATAAAATGTTAAAAAAGAAAATAAATAAATAAATAAAAAAATAATAAAAATGGAAAAAAACCCCAAAAACAAACAAACAAACAAATACCTGGATTCTGACATTGAAACTTTCAACAAGGTGAGTGATCTTTCATGCAAACAATAAGTCTAAGTTGAGAGAACAGCTGACTTGAAATTTGTGAAGTTGTGAAGTAGACCTTTGTTTCAACATGGAAAAAATTAATGATAAGTCTGCATATAATCTTATTGGCAACACATCACATCAAGTGATGTTCCTTATTTCCTTATTCCTTCTTCATTGGAACAAGTATTGATTTTGAGAGAGATGCTGTACCTCAAGGAGTACATGATAATTTATTTAAGAAAATCACCTTAATTTTATTCCCAGTTTTCCCAGCTTCCTTGGCAACTGAGAGTGTCCACAGTCATATGACCTCCTCTGACCAATGGAAGCTAAGAGGTAGGCTGGGAGGTTTTCTGAGAAAGGTATTTTGTTTTTTCCTAGTAAACAAATAGATGTCCTAGAATCAAGTCTTTCTCCCTCTATTTCTTGTCTTTAATGCAGATGTGATGCCAGGAAATAAGATATAGCAATCACTCTGCCATCATGAAGCATCAAACCAGGGGGGAAAAGCCAACCTACTGAAGATAGAGGGGTAGAACTCTATACAGGATCTTTGCAATATGAACAAGTTCTGCTCCTAAGTCTGACTCCAAGTCGAATTTGTACAAAAATGGGAACAATTGGCTATTTTTCATAGCTCATGTCAGTTAGAAAATCTATTAGTATGTAACATATATGATGTACTTTCTATGCATGAAATCATTAAAGAAACACTTCCAGATACACTAAAACTTTGTTAACATAAAAATGCAGTGATATTAATAATAACATCTGGAAATGAGTAGTAAGATAGTACCCATTTGTTATTTTGAACCATTTTCTGGACTTTGAATTTTTAATATAATAGATGTTAAAGAGAATGGTTCATTATTAATGGTGATGTGCAAGTCAGACCCTCATAATATGATGACTGCCTGTATTTGAGTTCCTAATGATTTTGTTCAGGAGGAAACCAACATTTCCTCTTGAATTGACAATCTCTTGCATGGTGTGGCTTCCACTCTTTGAGGCTGTTGCTGCCTCTCCGAAATCACCGTCAATGGAACATGACACAATGACTCCTACTCTCCAAAAACATCCTTTTGGGCCCTTAAGATTATTTCAAATAGGAAACTAGCCATCTCATCTCGGTATGAAACCAGACAGTCCGGTACTGCGGACCACAGTTTGTAACCTTGACAATGGTGGTAGCATTTGGGAAAATCTTCCTTTTGAATGTTCTTTTCCCTTTTAAATTTCTCTCCTTTACCTATAATTCTCTGGGGTTAAAACTATCCTCTTTGTCTCCCAGTACAGACTTGCACATTCTAATTTTATTTTCTAAAGCTTTGAGGGCCTCTTCTTCCCTATTCTCTTTTATTCTTTACTGCCTTAGCCCCTAAAGCAAGACAGAGATGAAAGAAAGATAATTCCCATTGGAACATGCATTTTTTTTGCGAGTCCAAGGCCTGCTTCAATTTGAGTAAACCAGACATCTTCTCTTCTCTTTCACGAGGAGGAAAGTTATTGCTACCAATCCTCCATTCATGCTTGTAGATGGAATTTTTCAATACGTGGGCACAAAAATGCTCTTTTAATAGTTTAGACTTAAAGGCTTCGCTGCTAACAGTATGGTGATTATAGTCTTAGATGCTGGACAGAATTCTAAATTCTTATAGTTGATGATTGAAAACCAGTTTTGAAAAAAGAACAATAAAAATTTCTCAAAGAAATTTTCCACATTTCTCCCTTTTTTGGGGGGAAGGGGATATTATTCCTTTAAAAGTCAAAAGGCATTACAAAGACATGAGCCTTCTTGTTTGAAATGATTTCTGGTTCAAAGCAAAGTATAGCCTCTTCAAGTCTTATTTTCGTTCTCTTATTTTACTTTCTAAATGTCTTACTCAAACAGGGTCACTAGTTCCTAAAATGTCCATCTCTAAATCTCCCCCTAGCTTTGGCTTCTACCAAGAGATCATTGAGTTAGTTTAGCAAAATGCAGTAAAGATTAATGGCAGGTGCTGTATGATACTAGGGACAAGGAGAAGAATAAGAGATAGATCCTTTTTTTAGGAAGTTCATCATATTTTGCTGAGTAAGAATCAGCAAAAAAATTTGTTATAATGCAATATTATACAAGCATTAAAATATGTATGAAAAACAGAGAGACGAGGAGGTATGTCATTCTGAATTGGGGGTGTCTGGAAAGGATTCTTTTAGAAAACTCTTTCCTCTTTCAATATGGTCCTTACCAGTAATCAGAGGAAGCTGTGATTGGTTTGATTTGTAATTGTGGTAATTACATGTTTCTTCCAATTCCTTATCAGGCCTTTATTCCTTGGGGTTGTGAGATCATAGTTTTCTAGACAGTGTGGGAAGTTTAAGAGTGAGTTAGGTGAGATAGGTAAAAATTTGAAGGATGCTGAAGAAGAAAAAGAAGAAGAAGAAGAAATGGTATCATAATGACTTTTCCTTAATATAGATAATTATTTTGTCCCCAGGGTTAGGGTAGGAAACACTCCTGAAAGAAAACATGGATATTGAATAATTTCTGTCAAGAATACCTTGACATACATTAGTATGAGCAAAAGGAGAGGGGAGCTGCAATTCAAGGGGCAGTAAGACAGGGCTGGATGACTTTGACAAGGTCAGGAAAGGGCCAGAGCAGGCTGGGACAGGCTGGCATACCACAATGAGGGTCTTGAGAAACCAGTGGAAACCATGAGGATCCTGGTCTCTGAGGAGAAGAAGAGAATAGACGTGGTCCTGAGCACAAGCCACATTGACTTTGAGAAAAGAGTATGGGGAAATTATTGACAAATTAGAAAGCTTGGGCAAGGCACTGAGGGCATGCAGCAGAGCAGCAGGGGGAGCAGAGTGATGAAATCCCCAGGGAATGCCATGAGGTGTCGATGGGATCTGGTATCCAGCATCTAAGACCCAGAACAAAACATACCCAATGTGAATGGGGGTAGGGGGTGGCATGGAGTGGAGACCCAATGCCCATCTGTAGACAATGGGACATCCCCTCACAGAGGGGTCACAGAGGAGAGATGAGCCAGTCAGGGTGCAGTATAGCACCGATGAGACACTCAACTTTCCTCTAGTTCTTTGGTGCTTCCTTCCCCCCATTATCATGACCTCAATTCTACCTTACAAATCAGATTGGACCAGAACATGCACACTGCTACAGATAAGAGCCCGCAACACAGGGAATCCAGGATAGATAAACCCCTCAGGGCCAACAATGACAGTAGAGATACCAGGAGGATTAAGGGAGGGTTGGGGAGTAACAGAGGAATCATTTACAAGGATCATTGAGAAACCCCCTCTCAGGGGGACGAACAACAGAAACGTGGGTGAGGGGCGATGGAGGACAATGTAAGATATGAAAATAATAATCTATAATTTATGAAGTGTTTGTGAGGTAGGGTAGAAGGGGAGGGAGGGGGAAGAAATGGGGAGCTGATATCAGGGGCTCAAGTGGGAAGAGAATGTTTTGAAAATGATGGAGGCATAGGTGCAAAAGTGCTTGACACACTGGATGCATGTATGGATTGTGATAAGAGATCTAAGAGCCCCCAATAAACATATTTTAAAAAAAAGAAAAATTAGAAAGCTGTTACCCAGCACAATCAGGTACTCTTGAATATTATTACAAGTGATAACAATAGGTTACTAAATGATTGCATCAATTGAATGCGTACATATATATATATATATATATATACACATATATATATATGTATCATATATATATGATCCTCTAGGGCAGGATAGAACTGCCCCCGTGGGTTTCTAAAGTCTGTAACTCTGTCGGTTCTGAAGTTTGTAACTCCTTATGGACGTAGAAAGTTTCATCTTTCTCCCGCATAGCAGCTACTGGTTTTGAACAGCTGACCTTGCTGTTAGCACCTCAGTACATAACTGCTGAGGTGTTGATGGTGTTGTTGTTAGGTGCTGTTGAATACGTTCTGACTCATAGCGACCCTCTGTACAACAGCACAAACACTGCCCGGACCTGTGCCGTCCTCACACTTGTCTTATGTGTGAGCCCGTTGGTGCAGACAATGTCAATCCGTCTTGTCAAAGTTCTTCCCTTTTTTCTCGGCCCTTCTACTTTTCTAAGTATGATGTCTTTTCCCAGGCACAGGTCTCTTCTGACAATGTGTCCAAAGAACCTGGGACAAAGTCTCACCATCCGTGCTTCTAAGGAACCTTCTGGCTGCACTTCTAACATGACAGATATTTTGTTTTACTTTTGGCATGCCATGGTTCAATATTCCTCATCTACATCATACTTAGAATGCATCAATTACTTTTCAGTGTTCTTTACTCAATGTCCAATGTTCATATACATAGGAGCTATTGAAAATACCAGACCTTGGATCAGGTGCACCAGAATCCTCATTTTTCAACACTTTAAGGGGGTCTGTGCAGCAGACCTCTCAACTGCTGCTTCCATTAGTTCCTGAGGTAGGTATTATTATTCTCATTTATCACATGGGTGAACCTGATTTGAAATGAGTTACCCAAGATCACCTAGCTCTTTAGTGGGGGAACTGTGATTTGAACTCGGATAACCTGGCTGCAAAGTTAATTCTCTCAACACTACTAAACAGCTCTCAGCCATTGCCAAACATTGAATTATTTCTTTTAGAAGGACTGCTTAATTACTTGCCAATAAAACTGTTGAAAACAAACAAACAAAAACTAGGTAAAATGCTAACTCCCTGATTTAAAAATCCCAGCCCCTAGAATTGTGGATGAATAAATTTACATTTAGTTTTAAAAGGACTGCTTGTGCCTCTGAAGACTCTCATTCATTTCTGTTTCATTTACCCATGTGTTCCCCCATCACACAGCTCCCGCTTTGATGCCAGTCACTGGACTACTTTGGAGTGCTACACTGATGATCGCAACACCGAATCTGAAGACATTTCCTAAACAAGTCTTTTTTTGTTGTTGCATTTCTAGAAAGGGCAGTCTCATTAGAATAGATCTATTGCTTTGCCATGTTGTTATTATGAGAGGAGTAAAAAAATCAAACGGTACGCATTGTTCTGAGAAATGCACTCAGACACAGCTCTTGTATATGCTGTCTGTGTCCCACGCCTAGAACTGACCCCTTGGGCAGTGACATCCCTCTGGGTGTACTCTCGTTATCAGAGAACCACATTTCAATATTGGCTTCCATTGTACCCGAAGTCAGGGGTCCAATGTGTGCCGCAGCCTGCTCCCTTGGTGACTGCTCCACCCTGGAAACCCGGATGGTGTCCATGACAGGACACACAGCTCCAGTTTCCCCAGATAGCGGCTCTTGCACTCTTTGGGTGCTGCTTCCATGCACGGTGCCGTAAGTATCTTTGTGACAGCCATTGACAATGCTCTGCAGCTTCTCCTTTCATGGCTCTTGGGAGAAGACTGATGGCCAGATCTGCCCAGATTCCGAGCACTTCTCCAGCCCCAGTATGTGCAACTCCTGCCACATCAGTTTGCAAGTGGCTGAAAGAGAGGCAGTCTAATAAGTTGCCCCTTTGCACAATTGTTTACTCTCCCAACTGTTATTTCCCTTTAACTTCACTTATTTATAAAGGCCCACAGTCTCACCCCTGCCACAGCCAAGGCCCTGCATGGGTTTCCTTTGTTGTAAATCCCTACTTCTTTTTAAATAGTCATCACACTTGGGCTTAGTTCACTTATTTGTCTGGTAATCATTCTTTATGTTTGTTTATTTCTAAATGTCTGGAATCTTCAAATTGGGATTTATGGGCCAGCTGGCATTTTCTTTGTTCACTGCTTCATCTTGCAAGGCTAACCACTGGCTTGTCACCAAAGACCATTCCAGTATTCATTCCACGCCACCGAGGCATCGCGAGAACACAAGACTCAGGTTTTAGGGCGTTTCAAGGAGATGGACTTGAAACAAGCAACAAACAAAATCTAGCCCAACCTGAGATAATGTTCTGGTGAAAAAGAAGAAGGTCCATTGGCCGTGACCAAGGAATCTGTTCTAAATGGACGAGTGAGGAGCAATTTACCCGAGGGAGTACAGCATGGCTGAGAGCTAAAGGGCAAGTGGGCGGTGAAGCCAGTGAAGAACAGGGGGGAGAGCATTGTTGACAGAAGTGACAGCATGTACAATGACCCTGCGGCACAAAGGAACATTTTTTAGGAATTAAAAGCTCAGTGTGGCTCAATCAGAGAGTCTGCAAGGAAAAGTAGTTATGAAATGAAATGTATTCTGAAGGAGGTGTTTTCAGTATTGACTCCTTCATGGACTGGAAACTCCACCTGGTCGTACACATAATCATGACTTTATTACTGCAGAGTGAATGAATAAGTGATTAAAATAATGACATAATACATCTGGAAAAGCAGAGGTGATGAATCTAATATCATAGCACTATGTGGCACAGAGTGATTGCGCCATAGGTGATAGCTGTTATTATGCTTCTGTTGCTGTCTGGGACTAAATGCTAGTCTGTACCTGGAGTTGCCTGGGGTAAGGGAGACTAGTTTAGAAAATTCCACCTTGCACAGTCTAGTCAATGAGTGGCCTGTCTTTCCAGCAGCTTTGTCTTACCAGCTATCTACCTGCTAGTAACTTTGGTCAAGGATTCTGAAATCCTCTGTGAGTGACCATCTCTGAGATCTTTAGAGGTTTATCAATTGATTGGCCTCTTTCTATTTGATGTGCAGTTTATTTATGCATGTATTTTATACATCTATATGTATACATAGACAATATATATATGAAAGATGCTTCAGAGTTTGTGGAAAATGTCCATGATTGTTTAATTCCACTTTTACTAGAAATTTTGAAGCATGTTTATATATGTATGTATATATCATATGTGTATATAATATATTTATATAGGTATTTATTTATATGTACAAAAATATGTATTTATGTATATGTACAGTCAGGGGATTATATGTAGATCTTTGTGATCGGTTCCCCTTTTCCCTCCTGGTATTGCAATACTCATTATTGGTCCTGAGGGGTTTATCTGTCCTGGATTCCCTGTGCTTCCAGTTCTTATTTGTACCAGTGTACATCCTCTGGTGTAGCCAGATTTGTAAGGTAGAATTGGGAACATGATAGTAGGGGTTGGGGTTTGGGGAGAAAGCATTAAAGAACTAGAGGGAAGTTGTATATTTCATCATTACTATACTGCACCCTGACTGGCTCGTCTCCAGCCCGTGACCCTTCTGTAATGGGATGTCCAGCTGCCTACAGATAGTAGATTTTCTTAGCCGCCATGATTGGAACACAAAAAAGAAAAACGTAACTAGCCAATACCCTTTGAGGAGCTCTTTTTAAAAAGGACATTCTCTTTCTAAAGCCACATTTTATAAGTATCACAAAATAATACTCACTCATTGAGCGTGTTTCTCTTCTTCAAAGCTGACCTGTGCAAACCTAGTACTCTGTGCAAGTGGGTGCAATGCAATTACTAAAAGGTCATTTTTCAAAACAAGCTTTTGCCCAAGTAACTAACTATGTTGTTTCTATGAGAATAATTTCTGAAATATTAACTATGTTGACTTGTCTTTAAAACCTTGGTGCTTGCCTCCCAGATTTGGATTTTTCTTCAGATAAAATTTTTGATTAAGTGCCAGTGTGTTCAAAGTTAAAATAATAAACTGTAGTCTCATGAACATTAGAACTGGAAGGAAACTAAAGATACCATCAAGTACAAACCCTTACTTGAAAGGAATGTTTTACTTGAAAGGAACTCTGAGCATTGATGCTACAATTCATGGTGACTTTGGAGTCTAAAGCCCTGAACTTGAGACTTTGCTCCATCCCTCACCAAGCTACATGATTTACAGATGGTAAGATCGAGCTCTTAGAAATCTTTATGATTAGCTTTGGGTTGAACACTGGAGATCCATAGTTTTCATTGGCTGATATTTAGAAGGAGACTCACAGGTCATTTTCCAAATCTTAGTCTAGAAGCTCCACTGTGACCTGTTCAACATCATAGCAATTTATAAGCCTCCACTGACAAATGAGTGGTGGCTACTCTCGAGGTGTTTTGGCCCCAAATCAAACCTGGGTCTTCAGGTTGGGAAATGAACATTACACCACTGATCCGCTGCTGGCCCCAACACAGGGACAAATGGCAAGTAAATTAAAAAACCAGTGAAATTCTGTGTTCTACCTCATTTTGCTACACTTCTTCCTAATTCCAAAGTCAAGGATTTGTTTTCACAAAGAATGTGAAGATATCATAAGTACAAAGATGAAATACTAATAGCCTACAAAACTGAGCATGCATTACTTTTTCCTGCATTTTTCTAATGTAAGGTTTTCAAATGTCTTCTTTAATTCATGCAGCAGTTCTAGTATTGCTTCACAGATGAGAAAACCAAGACTTAGAATTTAAGGATCAATAACACAGAGACAAAAATACAAAATGTTTCAAAAATACTAAGTGGGAATTTCTCTCTCAGATAATGTCCAGGATGTAGATGGCTTCTGGCCAGTAGAGCTTCCCTTCACATGATAATCAGAGGCAGTAAAGTATTTTCTTTCCCACTAGGCACTTGACACTGAAATTGCACTGAAAGAATTTTTGATGATTGGCATTATGTGCCTTTGGGTCAGCTGTGATTCACAGTTACCCTATGTGCAAGAGAGCTGAGCATTGCTCAGTCCTCTATATATGAGCTCACTGCTGCAGCCGTTGTGTCAATCAATCTTACTAAGGAACTTTTTTGTTGAGTTACCAAGCACAGCATCTTCCTCCATGGACTGGCCCCTCCTGAAAACGTATCTAAAATGTATGTGACAAGGCCTCCCCATCCTCTTCAGAGCGTTCTGCCTGTACTTCTTGCAGGGCAGACTTATTTATTTTTCTGGCAATCGATGGCATATCCCATTTTCTTTGTCAGTCCACAATTCAAAGACCTCGGTTCTCTTCAGTCTTGCTTACTCCTCACCCAGCTTTCCCATGCCTGTGAAGCCATTGAAAATATCACGACTGACGTCAGATGCATTTCAAAGTGACTTATTTGCTTTGTGACACTTTCATGAGGCCTTTTCTGGCAGATTCACCTACTACAATATGTCCCTTGATTACTTAACTGCTATATCCACAGGTGGTATTTATGGATCCACGGAAAATGAAATTCGTCACAACTTTACTCTTTCCTTTTATCCAGATATTGTTGATTGGTCTTGATGTGACTTTTGCTTCACATGTTCGAATACAATAAAGCTATGTATTATGTTGATGGTCTGTGTGTTTGAAGTCTTCAACACTTTCAGAAAATAGGGTTGTGTTATCTGCATGTAACAGATTGTTAGTCTCCAACCACGAGTGATGTTTTTCTTTATATCAAGCTGCTTTTAAAATTATTTCTTTAGTGTACCTATGGAATGTATTGAATAAGTATGATAAAAAGGATACAAGCATGAGCCACCTCTTTCCTAATTATAAACCATGCAGTATTCCCTTTTTTTAGCTTGAACAGCTGCCTCTTGGTCATGTAACCTATGCAGTTTCTGCATGAACATAATGAGTAACTGTTATGGAATTCTCCTTCTCTGTAATGTTATCCAGAGTTCATTTATTTATTTTTATGATTCACATAGGCAGGTGCCTTTGCACAGTCAGTAAAACACAAGAAACAACTTTCTAAAGAGCCCTGGTGGTACACTGGGTTGAGCACTGGACTGCTAACCACATTGGGCTACAGTTCAAACCCACCAGCTACTCTGAGGGAGAAAGCTAAAGCTTTCTGTTCCCTTAAATATTTGTAGTCTCAGAAACCCTAGGCAGCAGTTTTTCTGGCCCTATAGTTCCCCACTGATCAGAATAAATCACTAGCAATGTTATTGCTGTTTTTACCGGTTTTGGAAATCTCTTTGTAGTGTCCTCTGCTTTTAGCCAAGATCCATGAGACATCAATAATAAATCTTATTCCACGTCCTCTCCTGAATTCTGGATGTTTTTAGACGATGTTCTATTCCAGTCATTTAAAATCATCTCCAGAAGAATTTTACTTTTGTGTGGTATTAAGGATATTGTTTAATAATTTCTGCATTCTATTGGATTACCTGTCTTTGAGTTGGGGGTAAATAAGCATTTCTTCAAGTCAGTTGACAAAAGTACTTGCCCTTCAAATTTCTTGGTATAGACAGTGAGTGCTTCCGGTGCTTCATCAATTTGTTGAAACACTTAATTGGTATTCCATAACTTTCTTTATCCTGTTTTTTTCACCAAGGTATTCTTCAGTGAAATTTGTACTTCTTCCTTTAATACCACTGGTTCTTGATCATATGTTATCTCTTGAAATGATTGAATGTTGACCTTATTTTTGACAGCGACTCTTGGTATTGCTACCTACAATGTTCAATGGTCAACAGAACAAGGGTTTAAAATCAGAAAAGCTATATGTCAGGGTTGTGTACTCTCACCATGCTTATTCAATTTGTATATATAATTCAATTTGTACATATATAATTCAATTTTATATATATAATTCACTCAGTATGTATATATAAAACCGCCATGGAGTCAATTCTGATGCATAGAAATCCTGGAGGTCAGGGTAAAACTGCCCCTGTGGATTTCTAAGACTGTAACTCTTTTCAGGCAAAGAAAGCACTGTCTTTCTCCCATGGCCAGCTGGTGGGTTTAACCTGTTGACCTTGTAAATTAACAGCTCAACACATAACTACTACACAACCAGATCAAATAATCAGAGAAGCTGGATTATATGAAGAAGAATGTGGCATCAGGATTGGAAGAAAGTTTTATTGACAACCTAAGATATGCAGATGGCACAACTTGCTTGATGATAGTGAGGAAGACTTGAAGCACTTGCTGATGAAGTCAAGGACTGCAGCCTTCAGTATGGATTACAGCTCAGTGTAAAGAAGACCCAAATCCTCACAACTGTACCAGTAGGTATCGTCATGATAAGTGGAGAAAAGATTGAAGTGGTTAAGAAATTTGTCTTGCTTGGGTCCACAATCAATGATCACGGAAGCATCAATCAAGAGAAAAAAAAATGTGTCGCATAAGGCAAATCTGCTCCACAAAACTTCTTTATTGAAAAGCAATACTTTGTATTGAAAAGTTACTTTGAAGGCTAAGGAGCACCTGACCCAAGCCATGATTTTCTCAATTGCCGTATATTGCGTGGGAAAGATGGGCATTGAATAAGGAAGACTGAAGAAGAATCGATGCATTTGAATTTAGTTCTGCAGAAGAATGCTGAAAGTGGACTTTGGGGCCAGGGCGTGGTGCCCCAACAGACTGGACTGGAAAACACTTCTAAAGGCCAACAAATGATCTTTGAAGTAAATACAAGCTTTTCTTTCTTGTTGTGTTTTGTTTTGTTCTTTGTCAGTGGTTTATTGTTGTTGTTGTTTAGTTGTATATTGTTGCTTTGTTTTGCTCTGTCTTGTTTTTGTGCATGTTATTATCTC
>NW_022103906.1:2294202-2295354 GCF_000313985.2 Echinops telfairi
GTGGAGACCCAAAGCCCATTTGTAGGCCACTGGAGATCCCCTTGCAGAGGGGTCTCGGGGAGGAGACGATCCAGACAGGGTGTGATGTAGCATGATGAAAAATACAACTTCCCTCTAGTTCCTAAATGCTTCCTCTCCATACACCGCCCCACCCCCCCGACACAGACACCCCACCACCAATATCATGATCCGAATTCTACTTTGTAAATCTGGCTAGACCAGAG
Organism: Echinops telfairi; assembly: GCF_000313985.2. Lineage (NCBI taxonomy): Eukaryota > Metazoa > Chordata > Mammalia > Afrosoricida > Tenrecidae > Echinops > Echinops telfairi. The sequence goes on from NW_022103906.1 coordinate 2,294,427, forward strand.
GGTGTACATCGGTACAGACAGGAACTGGAAACACAGGGAATCCAGGGTGGATGATCCCTTCAGGACCAGTGGTGTGAGTGGCGATACTGGGAGCATAGCGGGAGAGTGGGTTGGAAAGAACGAACCTATTACAGGGATGTACATGTGACCTCCTCCCTGGGGTCAGACAACAGAAAAGTGGGTGAAGGGAGACATCGGACAGGGCAAGATATGACAAAATAAAAATTCATAAATTATCAAGGGCTCATGAGGGAGTGAGAAGTGGGGAGGGAGGGGAAAATGAGGCACTGATGCCAGGGGCTTAGGTGGAGAGCAAATATTTTGAGAATGATGAGGGCAATGAAGGTACAAATGTGTTTTACACAATTGATGTATGTATGGACTGTGATAAGAGTTGTGTGAGCCCCTGATAAAACTATTTAAAAAGAAAACAACCATGAGATACCATCTATTATCTTGAGGATAACCCAAATCAGAAAATCAGAGAGCAACAAATGTTAAAGGGGATGTGGCAAGATAGGAATGGTCCTCCAATGCTGGTGGTCATGCAGATACATACAGGCTCTGTGGAAAGTGATCTGGAAAGATTGAAAGCAAAAGGAAATTGAGTGACCCTATGAGCCAGCTATCCCTCTAATGGGTAAACACCCAGAAGAGGTAAGAAATAGACCACAGCCTGTCATCTGCATTACAATGTTTATTGCAGCACAATTCAAAATTGCAAAGAATTGGAAACAACCTAAATTTCCATCAATAGATGAGTGGATTAGAAAACTCTGGCATATGACGGGGGAGGAGGAGAGACTGGAGCACATCCTGGCCCACCTAGGCCTTGAGAACGATGACCCCAAATAGAGCAGCCAGTCCACAGAGAGGACCACATGGCCAGCCCCACTATGAGACGTGATGCCCCTCACTGGCCCATGGC
>NW_022103906.1:2297159-2310236 GCF_000313985.2 Echinops telfairi
CAATTGATGTGTGTATGGATTGGGATAACAGTTGTATGAGCCCCTAATAAAATGTTTAAAAAAAAATGCCAGGGGCTTAAGTGGAGAGGAAATGTTTTGTGAATGATCAGGGCAATGAATGTACAAATGTGCTTTACACAATTGATGTATATATGGATTGTTTTAAGAGTTGTGTGAGCCCCTAATAAAACGATTAAAAAAAAAAAAAGAAAACTCTGGCCCATACATAAAATGGAGTACTATGCATCACTAAAAAACACTGATGATCACATGAAGCACATTGCTTCATGGGAAGAGTTGGAGGAAATTATGCTAAGTGAAGTTAGTCAATAATAAAAGGACAAGAACAACATGCATCCACTGAGGTAAATATAATCAGCACAGCAGTTATAGAAGAAAAGTGACTTATCTTACACTATACGGGTTGAGGTATAGGCAGTCAGATGGGGGACAGGCCAAATCCAAGGATGTACATGCCATTCCAACATAAAGAAGGGGAAAGGGAGGAAGAGGGCGGGTGAAAAGGGGGTAAAGGGGGGAGACAATGGCCCCGGGGGAACAGGGCACTAGTATTGGTTATGTCTCCATAGAATTGGGAGTGTGCATGCAGACCGCATTGCGGTACACCAAACTTTGAGGGCAACGTAAACACATGGGGCAGCACATGAACAGAGTGGGCTACAGCACAAGCCCCAATCAGAGCCAAACTGACCCCCTCCCTAGAAGTATGTGCTACAGAGGACAACACTAAACCTACATGTTGGGAGAGGGGTTGGCATGCCACACCCACACAGATGCAAACCAAGAAGGAAAAGAGAGTGAAAGTCTAGACCCCATATCAGCACACCAAGCCCTGAGGATGATGTCCCTGTATGGAGGGACATCATCCTTCCTAAGTAGTTAAGACCCAGAGAGGTCTGTAGGATTGACAACAGCTTGAGACAAGATAGCCCCTCACTGGAGCATACTGCGACAGAGGACATTACTGCAGACGCGTGACACGGAGTGAGTACAGTCTGAACCCCCACAGCAGGGCAAACCAAAAAGGGAACATAACAGATCAGCAAAGGGAGCAAAGCCAAGCCACAATGCCCCTGAGGAGCCCCCAAAATCGACTTCAGGCTTGAAGGGGCAGTTCCTGGAACTTCCCAGGACAAGTGGGGATATAGTCATAAAGGTCAGCGGACAGACCTGGAATTATCTATGCTTTTCCAGGTTTTTTTGTGTGTGCTAGTTATTATATTATTTATATATATATTTCATTTTATTCAATCTTTTGTTTTCATTTTGTATCATGTACATTGTTGTTAGTTTGCCTACCTATATAAGATAGGCATTGGAAGCAAGCCTGAGGAGAAAGCAACTGGATTGACATTGCGGTGGGACTTAAGGGGGAGGAGGGAGTGGGGGAAGGGAGTAGTGAACAAACAACACCATAGACAAAGGAACAACTAGGGAATTAAAACAGTGATCAGGAGGACATAGAGATCCTGGGGGGTGCTGGAGCAACAGCAATCTAGCTAAGAGGAATTACTAAGAAACAGAAGAAGGGCAAGCATGATGGTGGGGCAGGAGGAAGGTAAAAGGAAACAGAGGAAAGATCTGGGAAGCAAAGCTACAGATAGAGGTATAAATACTTTTGTAAATATATTACATAAGTGTGTACTTATTTAAATATATTACTTCATAAAAATAGAGGTATTAGCCCATGTACATATATTTATATGGCAATACATTGAGGAAGAAGACAGACTTTGGGCCTCTGCTCAAGCCCTTCCTCAATGCAAGAACACTTTGCTCTAAAACAAACAAAAAAAATAGCACTTTGTTCTAACAACCTAGTCTTCTGTGATGCTCACCCTCCTGGCACGATTGCTGAAGACAAAACGGGTACACAAGCAAATGTGGTGAAGAAATCTGATAGTGCCTGGCTATCAAAAGAACCCCCCACTGCAGGGCAAATGAAGAAGTGAACATAACAGATCAGCACAGGGAGCAAAGCCAAGCCACAAAGTCCCTAAGGAGCTCCCCAAATCTACTTCAGGCTGGAAGGGGCAGTTCCTGGGACTCCCCAGGACTGGCGTCTGGGGTCTTAAAGGTTTGAAGTGAAACAAGCTGCCCTCCAGCAGAGAAACAACAAACCCACATGGAAGAAGCACACCAGCCTGTGAGATCATGAGGTGTTGACAGGATCAGGTAACAGGCATTAAAAGACAACAAACAAACAAGCAAACAAAAACATATTGTTGAGAATGAGGTAGGTCACAGGAGAGACCCCATACCCATCTGTAGAAATTGGGATATTCCCTCACAGAAGGGTCACAAGGAAGGGATGAGTCAATCAGAGCACAGTATAGCACTGATGAAATACACAATATTCCTAGGCTTCCTCATCCCCCCATTATCATAATCCCAATCATGTCTTTTACTTTAGCCTAAACTGGAGCATGTATACAGGTACAGAAAAGAGCTCACAACACATGGAATCCAATAACCAAGGGGAAGGTGGGCAGAGGAGGGGGAAAGAACTGTGGGGGAAGGGATGACAGTGGTCGGTGTAAGATATGAAAATAATAACAACTTATAATTTATTCAAGGGAGCACGAGATGGGGGGATGAGGAGGGAAAAGAAGAGGAGCTGATACTAAAGGCTCAAATCGAAAGCAAATGTCTAGAAAATAATGATGGCAACATATGTACATGTATGCTTGATACAATTGATATGTGGATTGTTATAAGAGCTGTAAGACCTCCCAATAAAATGATCTTAATAAATAATTAAATAAATAAAAATAAGAAAATATATCTCTTAGGTTATCTATAATGTTCTCAAGTCCCATACACCAAAAAAGATCAGATTTATAAAGATACTGATAAAAAAAGGGCAATGATAGCGAAAAAAAAATTTTAATGAGGTAATCAATTTATATCAGAATTAACTTGGGACAGGGCTCCTCTGACACACACGAGCCACGGTGAGTGAGAACCAGCTTCACTGTGACTGCTGTGGCTGTTTGTCCACAGAGAGCCAGTTAAAGCGGTTTATTGAAAAATTGCGAAGAGCACTGATTGTAGAAAGGAATCTGTTTCTGAATCCCAACTCCACTCTTTACTAGCTGTCTCACTTGAATTAAATTTCTTATTTCTTAGCCTTCCATTACTTGCTAAGGTTCTGTTAGGTAGTTTAGGGATTGGGGCATCCATTACACATGATTGAGATCCGGAGCTACTGGCCCATGAAGGAGTGGCACACTGCACATGCTCAGAGGCTCAGGTTTCCGGCCAGGATGGGGAGGTACACCTGGGTGGGCACTGCACCTGGATTGGCCCACCCAGGCCAGGTAAATTGAATTCATCCGATGGGGTCGACCAGGGTCGTCCACCATGCCTCCCCGTGGAATAATTGTCTGAGCAGCTTCTAGGGAGGCTGCACAGGGTCAGTGGTGCCTGTGTAAACCTGAAACTTCTAACTCTCATAAAACTCACTTGGATCACAAATCAGGCTGCAGCGTTCTTGTGCAGAGCCAAGGACCGAGGTATATCTCTACCCAGAGAGATCTAACAGTTCCTAGCTTAGGTTGCTAAGACTCAAAAGACAAATGGTAACCAACAGGTGCTTATTCTTTGCCAGGTATTATTCTGAGAACTTCACAGGTAAGAATTCATTTTATCTTCACAACAACCTTACTATTCTCATGCAGGGGGAAACAAGCGGTTAAAAAGCTTGCTTGTAACACGCAAGAATTAAGTAGCAGAATTGGGAACTAAACCATGAATTACTGAATAATATACTACTTGAACAAAGAACCTACTATATCCCTTATGTGTTCATGAAATCATAGCTGAGACTTTCTTGTTTTGGTTTTGTTTATTTTTTAAACAAACAATGAAATTCTTTTTATTTTTCCTAAACTTTTCCCTTCCAAATTCTTCTTTGCAACCACTGACACAATATCCACACTGGTAGTCACTGCGACAAGGTTATCACAGCCTTTTCATTACCACCACCACCCTTCCCCACCAGGCTCAGGGTCTCTGCTGCTCAGAGTACCACCAAAAAATGGAGAAAAACCCTCTCTGATATTGAGTGTATTCTCTTGATACGAAAGAATAGAACTGCCCTCTTAGGCTTCTGAGGCTGTAAATCTTTATGGGAGGAGATAGTGCGTTGAACTGCTGACCTTCCGGTTAGTAGGCCAAAGTGCAATCCACTACACACCAGGGCCCCTTACAGTGCCACCAGATCAAAGGTGAGGAACGCATGCAGCTGTCCAGATCTGCAGCCTGGAAAGGAATGCCTTTCTCCTCTCAGGCTAACACTGTTTTTAATAATGTGCATGGATATTCTAGACATGTCACCTTTTTGGGTTGTTATTTATGTTTTCTTACTGTGGTCCTGAAAAACAAGCAAGCCCAAGAAACTTGATTTAATGAGATTTTCCTATAAAAGAAGAGAGATTTACTCTCATCACACAAATCTCATTTCTCAGCTCAATAGAATTGCTGCTTTCTAACCTCAAGATAATTCATTCCATTCTGGCATATATTTTAAGTATTTCATTTTCATCCTGTTTATTTTGAAATTTTAATGTGCTCTAACGCAGGCTACGTAACCACTAGTGGATAACCATACTGAAGTAACCCTTTCGTGGCCAAATGATGATCTGTTTTGGTTTTATGTTGGTTTTGAAACCATGTGTTTTACAAGTGGATGATGGCATGTTGAGATCAAGGAGAAGTATTTTTGAGGTATTGTGGAATATATATAAAATCACTGTGTATGTATTTATATGTATTCATGACTATATACGCATATATACATACAAAGAGGTATGGGTACCCAAAAGAAACTATTTTTTTTCAAAGCTATGCATTTAATTTTTTTTTATAAAACAACCTTATCATCTTCAAATTACTCTCCATTACATTTAATACAGTAGTCAAATCTGCGATTCCATTCTTGGAAACATTTTTCAAACTCATCTGTTTGGATGGCTGACAGCACCTCCCTTGTTTTTGTCTTCACTTCTTTTAAATTGTCAAATCACTGTCCTTTCATGTCCCCAGCATTTGTAAAACAAACAGAAGTCACACAGAGTGAGGTCAGGTGCGTTAGGTGCATGGGGCAAGAGAGGCAAGCAGTTTTTTGCTCCAAAATGGAACACTGAGATGGCTGCATGAGCAGGTGCATTGTCTTGGTGGCAAAACTAGTCCCCCATCAGCCACAAATCAGGCCTTTTTGGTTGCACACTGTTATGCAATCTTTTCAGAACCTCTGAATAGAAAGCTTGATTAACAGTCTGTCTTGGTGGAACAAATTCCCAATACACTGAGTTGACATTTCTCAGATGTCCAGAAGGAGGTTTGTCATCACTTAACATTTCACCTTTTTTGAAATGAGAAAACCACTCATACACTTGAGTTTTTCCCACAGCGCTGTCCTTATAAGCTGTGTTCAATATCACAACAGTTTCTGCAGCACTTTTCCCTGAATAGGAAACAAAATTTCACAGCAGAATGCTGTTCTCTTACATCGGCCATCATACAAAAAGATGTATGAAAGAAATTGCTTTTACTAGAAAATTCACTGTGACTAGAGAGAACCTTCCCAGGTGACGCCCACTGGGTGCACTAACTTAGAGTGAGTTGCTGGATGCTCGCTTAGCGGGAAAAATGCATAGTACAAAAGCTCCACTTGCCTAGCAGAATTCTGGTTTAGGGGGGTACCCCCTGGTACACACACCACACACACACACACACACACACACACACACACACACACACTCTCTCTCTCTCTCTCTCTCTCTCTCTCTTTCGCTCTCTCTTCCATTTCCACTTTAGTTGTCAACGATTCCAAACTCAAACTTCCCACTACTTAAACAGAAAATTTAATAAAAATTTGCTTGGTGATCACGACTTTGCTCAATATTTGATCCATAAGTCTGACTTGAGTCCACCTGTAAGGGCCAAGAGGCAGTTACGCATGGCATCTCAGCAGACACACGAGCATTGGGCTGCAGTCTAAGCGCCATTCTCACTCACACAACTTAGAGATCCTCTGTTAGTGTGTGAAAACATCCATCTTTGTTCTTTTTTGCACTTTATTTGCATAAACTATTGTACCCATGATTCCAAAGAAAGGTCATGATACTAGCAGTAAAGCTAAGAAAAAAACTGTGAGAGGTATAAAATAGTTAAAGAAAAAAATCACTCTGAAATTTGATCAGGTCTCGGCTTGTCTGAGTTGGCAGCAGAGTACAACATGGATAAGTCGACATTATCAACATTTTTGAAAAAACAAAAAAGTAATTAAAGTGGTTAATGTAGCCAAAGGAATCCTTAATCAATCGAAGCAAGGACCATCAAAGAGGTTGAAAAGTTACGGTTACTTTGGATAAATCAGAAACAATTTGATGGTGATAGTGTATCCAGACAGTGATATTTGAGAAAACTAAAAGTCTCCATACTTACTGAAAGTTCTGGAAAAATGATTTTATAAGTGTAATTTTTGGACCTCAGAACCAATTATTTTGTTTTCCATTATTTCCATGTGGAAAATATGTTCAGTTCTCTAATTTTTTGGTCTTTGAACACAAATTTGGAATAAACTGAGTTTGACAACGAAGCTATTATATACACACACACACATATATAGACACACACATGTACATATATATTACATGAGGCACATATGTCCCAAGTGGACTCTGGTACTATTTTTTGGGACCTGTTTCTTCAGATTCACAGTTATACAGCTTCCTATCTAGTGATAGAGCTTACTAAAACTCGGAGATGAGTTTACCAAGAAACCAGAGAAGCTGAAACTGTTAGTGGGTGATATATGTCCCATGGATTACATCAGGATTAATATAATCGATGGACTCATCACCACCCAGAGCAGTGCATGACTTAAATGCAGGCAATTCTGAATCATGGCAAACCTATAGAACAGAGTAGGGTTGTCCCATGGGGTTTCCAAAGCTGTACATTTTAATGGATACAGACCGCCCACCACATCTTCTCATGGAGCAGTCAGTGGGTTCAGGTGGCCAGCCTTGTGGTTATGATTAGCAGTCACACTCCCAACCAGGGCTCTCAGGAGCACCCCTAGGCTCTGGACTTCAGGACCAAGTGTGAATCTTACAAACAAAGGGACACTGGTACCAAAATGATACATAATTTGAGCTAGTTAATAGTTCATTTAAAAAATTTCACTTCTTGTGAGTGGAAAAAAGTTCAGCAAGTTTAAAATCTGTGATTAACAAAGTTACAAAGAACAATCATAATACCTTAAAAAACAGCAACAACAAAGAATTAGCTGTTTAGGATGCCCCTTGGTGGCTAAACGTAAACAGTCTTGACAGGATTTCATTTTCAAAATGGCAAAAAAAAAAAAGTTTTAACAGAAAGGAAAAGAAGCCTCCTAAACCCTCTGAGTAATAATCTTGGAGGAAATTGATGAAATGCAAAGTTACATTTACATACAATTATAACTGAATGGCTTTAATTAGCTTGGTAAAGGTTAATAGCCTATACCCTAAAGCATTCTTAAAAGGTCTCTCTCTTCTTCTACTACAAGATCTTTTTACAAAGATTATCAAAAGCATAGCTTAATAATATTGTTTGGTTAATTGTACAGGGAGAAGAGTGTCATGTTTGAGCTTGTTTTAATTCAGTCAAGCAAGAAATACCTTTCACACCTCTTTGCCTTGGCTCATCTTGTTTCCTCATGGAGGCCTCTCTCTTCCTATTCCCCCCATTGGTAGTCCACTCATCTTTCTAGGTTCATCTCAATTGCCACCTCATCCGCAGAGCTTACTTGCCTTCCTGCCCACTCCCCCTCTTTGTTCTATGCAGGCACAAAGCCTTACCTATATCATCTTTTTACAACATTTATTTCCTTCTTTGTAATCTTAGGGAGGGAGGGTCATCTCATTCCTCTCTTCTCCATTCTATTCTCAGCACAATAGCTTTTCCCAAGGAGACACTTATTAAATGTTTGAAGGATACAGTTATGTATCCTATTCAGAACAATGGGAAGACAAAGTGTGGAAATGGGCTTCATGGCATTTGAAAGTCAGCCTCTCTGTGTTTGCCCTTGCAAATTTCTAATTAAACAAAAGCATAGAAGGTGCCCAGAGAGATGCTCTTACTTAGTGATGGATGTCTATGAACTGCAAATATTTATGTATGCTTAAAAATACTCATGACTTAGATATATATTTCATATTATTCAAGCATTTTTACACAACCTGTCGAGGTGGTTAAACTGGTATAGATTAGAGGCTGAAAAGTATGAAATCTACATCGCTACATTTTAAGGCTGACTCACTAGCAGGGCAGTCCCTGGTTGTTGTGCTTTGCTATTACTCTAATGTATCTCAATATGGAGAAGAGGAGGTGGGAGGGGAAACGATGGGGAGTGGTAGGGAAAATTCTATTAAGAAAGCCCCTGAACAGAATTATGATATACAAATAATTTTTAAGGTATAGAAATCACAATTGAGTACATCATGGCAATTAATACATTTGTATAGGTTTATGCAATGTTTTGGTTCATTTCTTTCAAAAGCACACTATGGTTAATTCAAGTACCTTGCATCTGTAAAGCAGTCCCTGGGTTAACACACTTCACTGCTCACAGTGAATGGTTCGAGTCAACCCAGTGATTCCTCAAAAGAAAGGCCTGATGGTTTGTTTCTGACAAGTCAGTCATAAACCCTGTGGACCACGACTCTACTCTGATGCACAGGGCTGTCATGAGCCCGTGTCCATCGAGAGCACTTGACGGTACAATGCATACAAGAGGTGTCGGTAGGTACCACTGAATCCATTCCAATGATTAATGCCACAAGGTGACACTGCCTGTTCCTGTGCCATCTGTACAAGGCTTGTTCTATTGGAGCCCGTCTAGGTAGTCACTGTGGCATTCCATCTCCCAGAGGATGTTAGAAAAGGGAGAACATTTCATCTGTTTGCTCTCGGACTTCAGAAGACAGCATTGTGTAATTAATGGAAAACACCCAGGCTTTGAAGTCAAACTAAAGACAATCCAATTCTGACAGTTTAGCTTTGTGGTTATCTGCACATCTTCAGACTCAGAAATGCTTGCTAGCATATGATCTTTAGTAAATCATCCAATTTTACCGAGTCATATGTATAGCTAAGATACAGGTAGTCCTTAAATTACAATGGAGTTCTGTTCCTGCCAACCATTCATTAATCAGTTCTAATGTAAGTTGAATACTTCCCCTACCCCCGGTTTTCATAATATTACTTATAATTTTAGTATCTTTATAAATTTGCTTTTATTTATCATTGGGGATTGGATAAAGCACATACAAATGTACAGATATGATGATGTGGGTTGCAATATTATAAGGGGTCTATATTGCTAATGCCACAATGTAGCAACAAAAAATAAATGAATAAAAGTGAAATGAATAATGTTAAGTGTGGTTCTTTGTAGCTTGAACATGTCCTAGAGGACTACTTGTGCTGGTGGAAATGCCCATTGCTAATTTGCTAGCCATTGCCCCAGACCACCAGAGTGCTGTCCTAGAGCTGACTCCAAACTCTGTTTTATTTATTAATTTTTATTTTATTATAAGTTAGGACAGGGGTTATATTCTGGATTATGAATGTTGTACTAACAGCAACAGCCCCAAAGTTTACCCTTCACCTGCTTCTTGATTACTCTTTTCCCTCTTGTGGGTTACTATCAGCCATTACACAAAAGTTCGCATCCATCCCCTGTCTAGTCCTTTATTTTCTCTTCCCTTCCATACCCTTGTACCCATGGCAGTCACCAGTCTAATCTCTTAAGTACAAATGCCTTCCTCTTAGATTTTAAATATACTTCTCATGTGTAATAGTGGCATCATATATAATTTGTCCTTTTGTGATTGGGAATTCCACTCAGCATGCTGTTTTTCAGGTCCATCCATATCATGGGCTGCCTCATGTTTTCTAATGATGCGTAGTATTCCATTGCATATATGTACAGAGGGTTTTTTCATTATTCCACTTTGATCCAGGCCATCTTGCAGATGCAAAATTTGGAGGGCTGATATCTGGCACAATTGTGGTGTTCCAGATCCTCCTTCAAGTCTTCAGCCAGTATCTGTTTTGACTGCTCAGATAGATAATGCAAAGAAATCACCATTTGATAAATTGTGTGTGTTCAACCCACTATTTCTCTGTTCGCTCAGCACACTGTAATGGCTTCTATGTTGCTGTGAGGCTGGATGCTATGTCACTGACATTTCAAATGCCCATAGGATCACCCAAAGTGAACACATTTTAGCACAACATTCAGATTAAGAACAGACTAAGAAGAAGGACTAGGCTGGCCACTTGTGAAGAGCTATCTACTGGAAATCTTTCAGATTACATAGAAACATTGCCTGATACTGAAAACATCATGAATAGAAGCAGAACATTGTCAGAGCTGACAATGTGCCAGGAGCTAATACACTCTAGTCAGAAAACATGCAAAATATGACTAAGAAAGAGTTGCCTTCTCAGAGTAGAGATGACCATAAGAATAATATAGATGGTCTAAAACCTACAGTCTTAGGCCTCTGGATCTTCATTTGCTGATGAGGCAAGACTCAAATGAAAAGAAGCAATTGCAAAAATCTACTAATAATCAGAACTTGGAATGTATGACGTATGAATCTAGTAAATTTGGAAATTGTAAAAAATGATAGGGAATGCATACAGATCGACATTCCAGTCATTTGTGAGCTGAACTAGACTGGTATTGGACATTTTGAATTTAAAAAAATCATATGGTTGACTATGTGTGGAATGACAGATTCAAGAGGAATGGTGTCATGCTCAACATCAAAAAGGACATTTCAAAATCTATCCTGATACAGAATACATAGAAATCAATTTGACTACATCTATGGGCAGAGACAATGGGTAAGCACAATACCAGCAGCTAAAACTAGGGAGTTGACTGTGGAACAGAACCATTAATTACTCATATATAAGTTCAAGTGGAAACCGAAGAAAATTTTTTAAAAATTGGGTGGGGTAGGTGAGACAGTTAAGGTTTATTGTGCCAACCTGGCCAATAAACACATGTGGGATTAATTGAAGGGTGGAGAGATAAATGGCTCAGTGAGCCTCATCTTTCTGTTTCTCGGGTCTCTTGCTCTCTGATGGTCGGACCAGGGTCCACCTGCCTTAGCCAATTCCCTGCTTCAGCTCACTTCCTGTGAGACATCCCTGAGAAGAAGCCACATGGACCTACTCTGGGTGCTGGGGAAGTCGTGTGGAGACCCTTGTCAGCACTGAGATGCTTATATACTCACTGATTCGGCTCTCCTCCTGCAGTTGGCATCATTGCCTGTGTTTTGTGAGATGGAGGAGGACTTTGTAGATTGGTGTTGTACATATGAACTTGGACAGCACTGGGTTGGGTTGCTTTCTTAATGTACATTTACCCTTTATATATAAAACTCTCATATATGTATATGAATTTCTGTGGATTTGTTTCTCTAGTCTACCCAGACTAACATAGAGGGTAGGAGTGGGGGGTGGAGCCAAAATATGACATTGAATATATCTCACTTGAGTTTTGAGAATATTTCAAGAACAGATTTTACACATTGAACATTAACGACAGAAGACCTGTTGAGCTGTGGATGATATCAATAACAAGCCAAAGGTCATTAAAAAGACAGGAAAGAAAGAAAAGATCATAGCAGATGTCAAAAAAGAGTAAAACTTGCTCTTTTTTTTCCCTTAAGGTATTATTATTAGTTTTAAGCCATTTTATTAGGGGCTCTTACAGCTCTTAGAACAATCCATATATCAATCATATTTGTGAAACTTGTCTTAATCATTAAGTAGGTAAGGTAAATGGGAGGCATGACAAAGTCAAGGAGTTCAACAAAAAATGTCAAAGGGCAGCTCCAGAAGACCAAGTCAAATATTATAATGAAATGTGCAAAGACCTAGAGTTAGAAAACCCAAAAGGAAGAACAAGCTCAACATAAACTTGATCCAAACCATGGTATTTTCATTTGCTTCATTGCATGTGAAAATTAGACATTGAATAAGAAAACCAATGCGTTTGAATTGTGGTGCTGGAGAGGAATATTGAAAGTACCATAGAGTGCCAAAAGAACAAACAAATCTGATGTGGAAAAAGTACAATCACAATGCTCCTTAGGGGCAAGGATGGTGACACTTAGTCTACACACTTTGGACTAGTCAGAAGAGACAAGTCCCTGGAGAAGGATACCAGTGGGGCAGAGAAAACCAGAAATGTCCTGGACAAGATGGATTGACCCCGTGGCTGCAACAATGAACTTAAGAATAACTGTGAGATGGATCAGGACCATGAGCAGTTTTGCTTTCTGTTGTGCACAGGTCACTGTGAGTCATAACTGACTAGATGACACCTAACAACAACAACAATGTGTGGTCAACAAAGTTGTTCTTATCTGAAAAATGAAAGTGTGGTTGGATGTAGGAGGAAAAAAAATAGACTTATTACTCATGTAGTACCTCCAGAATGAAAATAGTTTTTTCTGTCTCAAAAATCTAGTTCTAATCGTGTAACTCTTAGTGGGGAAGAAAAGGCAATATTAAGTAGGTGCATCTTGTAAATATACTGGGGAGGGTAGAGATAGGGTTGTCACAATAATTATGGAAGCCCTCCCAGTGTACAGTGAGCAATGCCCTGGAATGTCACTGTCCACCCGAGGTCTCTGTAATGTGAACTCTGCCGCATTGTCTGTTTTCTGCATCAGGTAATAAATCTCGAGTTCTCAGGGTTGCAGTCCTGGAGGGGTAAGACCCCCAGACTTGCTAGCTGGATGGTATTGTTTTAAGCCTGTGATTTCCTTACATAATGCCCATATCTTTGAAAATGGAAGGTTATATTCTTAAATTTAATTTTTAAAAAAAATCAATTTATTGGGGCTCATACAATTCATCACAATACATAGATCAATTGTATAAAACACATCTATACATTTGTTGCCCTCATTATTCCCAAAATTCGCTTGCCTCTTGGGTTCCCGGAATCAGCTCATTTTCCTTTTTTTCCCCCTCCCC
>NW_022103906.1:2325973-2327979 GCF_000313985.2 Echinops telfairi
AGTACCCCAGTTCTAATTTCTGGACGCCACCTCCCCGTTCCCTTCGCCTTACTTCCCAATTTTCTGGTCTGGCAACAGGAGCTCTGGATGATGCTTCTTATCGGGTCGCCATATTCCCGGAGCCCCCTTAAAGTTAATTTTTAGAGTGAGTGTGACAATACTCACAGCAAAGCACATGATTTCAGCAATTTCTGCTTGTGAGGTTCAGTAACATTGATTGCATGCTTTGTGCAGCCATTCTTCATGTCCTTTTCTCAATGATTCCTGCACCGTTACTATAAACTCACCGTTCCTGGAGCATCATGTATCATATTTCAAGTTGTGTTGTCAGTTTGATCACCTAGAGATCATTCTTGTCAAAAGCAAAACCAGACATTCTTCTATAGTTATGGTAACCAGGCATCGAACTGCCAAGGACAAGGTTTGCAGCTAGCCCACCAGCCGTTTCCCTGGAAGATGAAAGGCCACCCCATTCTGCACTGTAGATGCCTGTGAGTCAGAATCATTCGACGGCAGTGAGTGTGAGGTATTTTGGTTGTTGTTGTTAATTGTTTGATTTATAGATGACTCCATGGATAGTTATAGCTTGTTTTAAAATTTATTCCAGAGAAATAGTTCTGTGGTACAGAAGGTCACCCAGTCTTAATGATGACAGAATGTCTGGATTCCATGGGAAGTTGAGATTCTGTCCTCCATTTCTCCCCATTTGATCAGGATTCTTCTATTGAAGCTTTGAAAATACTCACGAATAGTGGTTGGGTATCATCCAAGTTTTCTGATCTCATTGCAAAGAAAGCAATTGTTCATAAAGGTATTCAGACCTATTTCCCATTTTCTTCTCTAATTCCTGATCGTCTTTTTTCACTTGCTGCTCCAGGCAAATGGATACTAATTATTGTACTTTCTATAAACCCCAAACAAATTCACTGCCATCAAATCAATTCCAATTCATAGCCAAGCACAATCCTTTAAGATCCAAGGCACTATACAAACAAGCAGGAGATAGAATAGAAATGCTGAAAACATTAAGCCAGTTGACTGGGATGTTTACTGAAACCTGTCCCTAAGCTGCTCAAGGAAGAAAAGGAATTCCATGAGGTACTTTGTGGTCCATGAACAGCAGCAGGGCTGCTCTTTCTTTCATATTCCACCACATTTCCAATTTGGTATTTTCAGGTGTGCAAGATATTGAGATCAATTACATCAATCATATTGTACACCTATTACCTTTAACTGATGCCCAAATTTCCATCCTTATAAACACTGATGTTTTCATTCTCAAACGATAACTCCTTCCCTTCCACATTGGTAACCACATAATATATTTTGATCTGTGTACGTTTTCTACTTTTGTCATTTCTTTTTTTTAATTTAATCATTTTATTAGGGGCTCATAAGACTCTTATCACAATCCATACATACATCAGTTGTGTAAAGCACATTTGAACATTCATTGCCCTTGTCGTTCTCAAAACATTTGCTCTCCACTTAAGCCCCCGGCATCAGGTTCTCATTTTCCCCCTTCCCTCGCCGCTTCCCACTCCCTCATGAACCCTTGATAATTTATACATTGTTTATTTCGTCATATCCTACCCTGTCCGACATCTCCCTTCACACACTTTTCTGTAGTCCATCCCCCGGGGAGGAGGTTACATATAGATCCTTGCAATCAGTTCCCTCTTTCCAACACATTCTCCCTCTACCCACCCAGTGTTGCCACTCACCCCACGGGTCCTGAAGGGATCATCCGCCCTGGATTCCCTGTGTTCCCAGTTCCTATCTGTACCAGTGTACATCCTCTGGTCTAGCCAGAGTTGCAAGGTAGAATTCAGATCATGATAGTGGGGGGTGGCATGGGGGGAGGGAGGAAGCATTTAGGAACTAGAGGAAAGTTGTATTTTCATCATTGCTACATTGCACCCTGTCTGGCTCATCTCCCCCCGAGAGCCCTCTGCAAGGGGATGTCCAGTGGCCTATAAATGGGCTTTGGGTCTCCACTCCGCACT
>NW_022103906.1:2328491-2330246 GCF_000313985.2 Echinops telfairi
TGAGCATCATAGAATGCCAATTTAATAGAAGAAAGTATTCTTTCATTGATGGAGTACTTGAGTGGAGGCCCAATGTCCTTCTGCTACCTAAACCTATAAATATAGACTAACCTATACTAAACCTATAAATATAGACTCATAGATCTATTTCCCCATCCTCATATATAAATATATTTGCATATGTACATGTCTTTATGTAGACCTCTACAAATGCCCTTTGCCTCCCAGCTCTTTCCTCTATTTCCCTTGAATTTCCTCCTGTCCCGCTATCATGCTCAGTCCCCACCAGGGTTTCAGCAATTCCCCTTTGTTACATTACCCTTGATCATGCCCTACCAGGCCTCCCACACCCACCTCACCATCAATATGGATCGCTTGTTGTTCCTTTGTCCCTGGGTTTGTTAACACCACTTCCTTTCCCCCCACCTCACCCTCTCCCATGTCCCCCTGGAACTGTCGGTCCCATTGTTTTTTCCTCCAGATTGTTCATCCAGCCTATGTTATTTAGACAGACCTGCGGAGATAATAACATGCACAAAAACAAGGCAGAGCAAAACCAATCAACAACAAAACAGCAACAACAACAACAAACCACCGACAAAGAACAAATTAAAACACAACAAGAAAGAAAAGCTTGTAATTAGTTCAAGGATCGTTGGCCTTTAGGAGTGTTTTCCAGTCCAGTCTGTTGGGGCACCACCCCGTGGCCCCAGAGTCCACCTTCAGCATTCCCTGGGGACCTTACTGCTCCATTCCCTAGCTGTTCCGCTGCACTCCCCCAGTGCTTTGCCTCAGTGTGGCGGGATCAGATCGGGTGCAATTCACACACTGTATCTCTGGTGCTGTCCCCCACAGGACGATGGGTCAGTGAGGGGCATCATGTCTCATGTGGTCCTCTCTGTGGACTGGCTGCTCTAATTGGGGTTATCGTCCTCAAGGCCTGGTGGGCCAGGGTGTGCTCCAGTCTCTCCTCCTCCCCTGTCATCTGCTCCTGTGTGCTCCGATCAGATATGCTCCTCTCCTGGAACTGCGGACTCAGTGCCATCCTTCGAAATAAATTCTTCGGTGGGGGGGTGGGGCGGCAGGCATCCATTTAGTATTTGGGACTGGGGCCAACCCCCCAGACCTCTCCACTGGATCCCTACTCCACACCGGCATGTTGCATTCACACCTTGGAGCACTGGGTTGAAAGTCTGGTCCCTCTTTTCCTGTGGAGATATGAACAATACCCTCCCCTTGGGTGGGTTAGCGCCTCATGCCCTCACTACCCGTTTCTTCCTTATTTTCATCATTTTTTCCCAGTTTCCCCACCTCCTACCCAGTTGTTTACCATGTGCATCCCTGCATTTGATCTGGTCCCTGCCATACTACCCAGTCCTCACCTGAAGAATGTTTGTATACAGTAGCTTTTTCCCTATGCCCCTTTTGCATTTTTTTTAACGCTTACCTCAGTGGACTCATGTTGTACTTGTCCTTTTGTGCCTGACTTACTTCACTTAGCCTTATTTCCTCTAGCTCTTTCCATGCAGCGATGTGCTTCATAGTTCATCACTGCTTTTTAGCGATGCGTAGTACTCCATTGTATGCATGTACCACAGTTTTTTAATACAATCGTCAGTTGTTGGAAATTTGGGTTGCTTACAACTCCTTGCAATTGTGAACTATGCCGAAATGAACATTGGAGCACAGATGTCTGGCCTTGGTTTGTTTCTTGACTCTTCTGGGTAGATGCCCAGTAAGGGGATTGCTGGGTCG
>NW_022103906.1:2331944-2338199 GCF_000313985.2 Echinops telfairi
ATCCCTTATATGAATCCTACTTGGTCATGGTGAATTATTTGTTTTATATACTTTTGTATTCTGTTGGCTAGTATTTTGTTAAGGGTTTTTGCATCAATGTTCATTAGGGATATTGGTCTGTAGTTCTCGATTCTTGTGGGATCCTTGCCCGGTTTTGGCATCAGAGTTATAATAGCTTCATAGAAGGAGCTCGGGAGTTTGTCATCTTTTGGTATGCTTTGGAAGAATTTGTGTAGGATTGGTGTTAGTTCTTCCCTAAATGCTTGGTAGAATTCTCCAGTGAAGCCATCTGGTCCAGGGGATTTTTTCGTTGGTATTCCCTTAATAGCCTTGTCTATTTCTTCTATTGCTATGGGTCTGTTGAGATTCTTGACGTCCACTGAGGATAATCTAGGGAGGGATTGTTTTTCCAAGAATTTATCCATGTCTTCCAAATTGTTGAATTCATTAGAGTACAATCCTTCGTAGTACTGTGTAACTATCCTTTTGATTTCATTAGGGTCTGTTGTAATGTCCCCTCTTTCATCCCTTATTCTTGCTTGTGAAATTTGTTCCCTCCTTTCTTTAGTTAGGTTTGCAAGAATCTGTTGATTCTGTTTATCCTTTCAAAGAACCAACTTTTAGCAGCATTAATTTTCCATAGTTTTCTTATTTTTCCTCTCCTGAATCTGAGCCCTGATTTTTAGAATTTCTTTTCTTTTGCTATTAGTATGATTGTCCTGCTGACTCTGCTCTAGTTGTTGTAAATTTTATGCCAGCATATCAATCATGAGTCTCTCTTCCTTTCTCAGATGTGCATGTATTGCTATGAAGCTTCCTCTGATGACTGGCTTTTCTGTGTCACATAAGTTTTGGTACATCGTGTGCTCATTCTCGTAGGTTTCTAGAACATTCCTAATTTCATCTCTGATCTGCGCCAGTATGCACTCCTTTTGCAGTAGAGACCTATTCAGCCTCCAATCGTTTGCTCTTATTTTCTTTGTCTTCCTTTTGTTGCTTTCCAGCCTTATGGCACAGTGGTCAGAGAGAGAAATCTGTATGATATCAATGTGCTTAAATTTATGTAGATTTGCCTTATGCCCCAGCATGTGGTCTATCTTTGAATACGTGCCATGTGGGTTTGAAAAGAATGTGATTTTTTTTGTATTTGGATGAAAAGCTCTGTAAATATCTATCAGGTCAAATTGTCTAATTGTCGTGTTTAGACCTCTAGCCTCCTTATTGAGTTTCTTTCCCTGTGATCTATCTTTCTCAGAGAATGGTCTGTTGAAGTCATCCACTATAATTGTTGAGGCTATAATTTCTTTTTTCATATTTTGGAGTGTTTGGTTGATGTATTCAGCGGGTCTCTCATTCGGGGAATATATGTTTACAATGCTTAGTGGTTCTTTGTCTATCATTCCATTGAGCATTGTATAGTGTCCCTCCTTACCCCTTTTTATGGTTTGCACTTGGAGGTCAATTTTATTCGAGATTAGCATTGCAGCCCCTGCTTTTTTTGAATTGTTGTTTGCTTGGTATGGCTTTCTCCAGCCTTTGATTCTCAGCCCATTTTTGTCTGTAGCCTTGAGATGTGTCTCCTGTAGGCCTCAGATTAAGGGGTTGTCTTTTCTAAGCCAGTCTGCTAGCCTCAGTCTTTTAATGCCTGAGTTCAGGCCATTGATATTCAGGGTTACTATCTCCATCTGCGGACTCTGTGATGTCATCTTATCCCTTTTGTGTTGGGTGTTTCCTACTTTCCTTTCTCATTAGCCTGTTGTGCATGTGTGTGTGTGTATCATTCTCGGCTTCTTTCCATCCTTAAGCCAATAATATCTTGGGCTCTGTTTCTCTTTGTTGCCCTCTGGGTGAGGTTGTTCTATGTGGTGGTCTTGGTCAGTGTTGTTCTTCTACCCATACTGGGTCAGCAATGATCTTTTGTAGGGCTTGATTTCTTCTAGCATATTCTATGAGTTTTTCCTTGTCTGGGAAGACTTACTTCTTCTCCATCTATCTTGATTGATAATTTGGCTGGGTAGAGTATTCTTGGGTTTGCGTTGTTTTCCTTCAATTTTTGGAATATGTTTCTCCACTCTCTGCTCTTCTTCATGGTTTATGCTGATAGGTGTGAGCATATTCTTATTTGGGAAACTTTATATGTGATTCCTTGTTTTTCTGTAGCTGCTCTCATGATTTCCTCCTTTTCCTCAAAGTTGGATAATTTAACTATTATGTGCCTTGGTGACTTCTTCTTGGGATTCAGTCTAGCTGGTGTTCTTTCAGCCTCCTGAATGGTTGCCTGGTTTTCATTCATTAAGCTGGGGAAGTTTTCCTCCAATAATTATCTCGCTATTGTTGCAGATGACTTCTTTGTTATGTCTTCCTCTGGTAAGCCAATAATTCTAAAGTTGTTCCCCTTCATAGCATCAGACAAAGCTCATAGGTTTTCTTCAGCTTCTCTGATGATCTTACTAGGTTTTTATTGAAGTCTGCTTGGCTGTCCTCCAAGTCACTGATGCGGTTTTCGGATTTCTCCCGTCGATTCTCAAGTTCTGTGTCTGATATTGGTTTTTGTTATCTCCCCCCTAAATTCCTGCATTTCCCTTTCGTGTATGGGCTTTATCTCCTCTATCATTTCATCCTTTTTCTGTATGACTCCAAGAAGCATTCTCAAAATTTCTTTCTGTGGCAGCTCAATGTCTGCTTCTTCTCTGTATGTTGTTATGTTCGGGATATCTTCTGCCATTGCCTTTTGTTTTTCCTGTTTTTTTGTTGAGGTGGTTTGCGCTGATGCCTGTGTGCGTTGCATTGTTTTTGAGGAGCCAGGTGCCATTTTCCAGGGAGTCGAAGAGCACTGGTTCTCTCTGGGGGACTTGTAGGAATGCTTCTTCGAACTGCCTAAAGCTAATTATTACTATGGGATTAACCTACCCCTTTATCTTCCTGTGGCTTCCCTATCATGGGAGTGCCCCAGAATGCTGGTGGGCTGCCTGCTTTGGTGTTGTGGAGGTTGGGCAGAGGTTCCTGCAACTGCTTGGAATGTTGATGAGTGTTGGCCGAACTGCCTTATGCCCCAAGGTACACAGGCAGGAATTCCCCGGTGTTAAGTTGGGCAGAGTATCCCCTGGAGGGAAAGCAGGGCTTTCCCTAGCCTCAGGCTAGCTACACAGGTTGGAGCTCACCTAGCTGATTGTGGTGCAGGCGTAAGTGCCCTAGGCTAAGGGGAGTGGCTAAACAGGAGCAGCAATGTAGCTTAACCCCAATCCCTGCCCTTGGAGTTGCGAGGGTTTAGTCCCCGCTCTGTGGCGGCGGTGGCAACCTGTGGCTGTGCCGAGAAAAAGCCCTGGCACAGACCTCCCAGACTGTGGGAGAACAGAGAGCAGAGATGTAAACAAAAGCTATATGTAGCTGAACCCCGTCCCTGCCTGTGGAGCTGCAAGGGTCCAGTCCCTGCCCCGAGGCTGGCGGGGCAAACTGTGGCTGTGTTGAGACCAATGTCCCTACGGGCTCCAAATTTTTCCGGCTGCGGCAGAGACAGTGGCAGGGCCAAGGTCAAGTCCCAGCTGGCTTCCACTGAGGTAAGCCAAAAGCCCCAAGCCCCTCAAAACCGCGTGTGTCTTTGCCTACTTGTCTTTATGATGCTCCTCCTGCATTCCAGTTGTGTTAAAATTTCCTCTAAGCAACTCTCCTGGGCTGGATTCTGCGAAGTCCCTCTGGTATGTGTCACTCTGTCACCATCTTCCCAGAAGTCTACTTTTATAATTTCATTTGTGCTTTTTTAAATGATTGATTTCACTCTTCATGATGGTTTCATGGTTCATCTATGTTGTAGGACTTCATTTCTCTTCACAGTTAAGTAATATTCTATTGCATGTATGTATCTGCCACATTTAGCTATTCATTAGTTGATGGACATATTTGGGCTATTATAAATACTGATGCACTGAACACCAGTAAGCTGAAAAGTATTAAACCCTCTTAAAATTAGTTTTATATTTGTTGTTGTCAGTATGCCACAGTTGCATTATGAGTTAAGATTTTGAGAGAATTTTGTTTGGGACCTTAACAAGAACTGTTCATTCTTTTGAGAAAATTATATCACCCATAATAACATCAATTAATGTCTGAGCTTCCAGTGGATACCATTTATCTTTATCAGGACACACTGAAGAGGTCCCGTCAGGTAGAGATGTAAGCACCTATGGCAGTCATGCTTTCTACCATAAATGTGCATATATTTACATATTGAAAAGCATGATATTTCCTTATTTATTATCTTCTTGTTATTGATGTTAATTTCATTATATTTAAAAAGTAATAATATTCACAACTTTTCCCTCTTCCCTTACAAGAAGTCACAGCTTTTGCAAGGCATATTAACCGCATTTTCTAACTTCTGCATTATGTTGTATTAACCTCCGTACCAAGTATTCCTTCTCTACCTGTGTCTGCTCTGCCTAGACAAAAAGCTCCCAGTATCCCTTTAGAAAAACCCCAATTCACAAGGTGCAAGCTTTAAATAAACCTGATCAGTAACACCCTCCCCTATGCTCTGATTTCTTCCTGCCATTTTTCCTGAAGAAACCACAATATATGGATTGCTCATAGTCTCAATCCATTTCTGCTTTGTGGCCATCCATCCTTGTGTTTTCTCCATGTGGCTCAGGATACACATCAGGAACTGAATATAAACAATCTTTCAAGGTTTCCAGCTTCCCATCCTTGATTCCTGTTCACTCTTAAATTTTACTTATCTAGTGCTGCTATAAGAGAAATACCACAAGTGGATGACCTTAACAAGCACAATTTATTTGATCACAATTTGGTGTGAATTCAACTTTCTCTTTGTGTTGGTTCTGGGAGTAGACTCCTGTTTCTTTTCAGCTTCTGCTTTTTGGTTCCTGAGATTTCATGAGACCTAGTATCTGTCTTCTCCTTTCTCTGCTAGCTTACTTAAATTATTTTTATATCTCAAAAAAGATTGTCTGAAGACACACCCTCAACTAAAAACACTCCCATTAACATAACAGAGAAAATCCTCCTCCACTGCTGGTGGTCGTGTAGATTTGTATAGCCACCGTGGAAAGCAATCTGGAGATACTTAAAGAAAATGAAAATTGATCTACCTTATGACACAGTCATCCCTCTACTGGGCATATACCCTGTGGAAGCAACAAATAAAACACGAGCAGTTATCTGCGCTGCAATGTTTATTGCGGCACAATTCACAATTGCAAAGACTTGGAAACAGCGTAAGTTTCCATCGATATATGAATGGATTATTAAACTCTGGCACATACACACAATGGAGTACTATGTAGCACTGAAAAGCACAAACGATCACATGAAACACATCATTTCATGGGAAGAGCTGGAAGGAATCATGTTAAGCAAGGTAAGCCAAATTCAAAAGGACAGGTATAACATGAGTCCCCTGAGGTAAGTACAATCAACATGCCAGGAATAGAAGAATAAACACCTATTTCCCAATAAACAGGTGGAAACATAGACAGTTGGAGGGAGGGCAGACCACACCTAGGGAGGTACATGAGAGTCCAACATAAATAAGGAGAAGGGGGGCAGGTGGAGGGAGAAGTGAGGTGGGGAGAAACTGAGTTGATGGCATGGGGTAACAGGGCACTAACCCACTTAGGGGTAGAGTATTGGTTGTGTCCCAACAGAACTGGAATGTGCATACAGACCCCTCCATGACACGCCAAACCAGGAGGGCAATGTAACACATGGAGGAAGACACAAGAAGACTGGACCATACGCCGACCCTAATCAGAAGCATCCTGACCCCCACCATGGAAGGGAGTATCACAGAAAATGAAAATAGATCGCCTGGTGTGGGAAGAGAACTGACCTACCACATCACACCCAGAAGGAAGCTGAAGCAAAGGAAGGAAGAAGAATGGAGCGGAGCACACCTGGACCCACCAAGCTCAGAGCACGATAGCCCGGCTCGAAGGGCCCAATATACAGAGAGGACCATACAGCTGGCCTCATGGTGAGATGCGAAATCCTGTACTCACCCATGGCCCTACATGGGACAGCACCGGAGACACTGTGGGATGTGTGACTGAGCTGACCCCACCCCACTGAGGCAAAACACTGGGAGCATGCAATGGAATGGCAGGGGGAAGCAGAGCAAGGAGATCCCGAGGGAGTATAACGGATGGACTTTGGGGCCAGGACGTGGCATCCCATCAGACTCCTCCAGAAAACACTCCTAAATGTCAATAAGCACACCTTGAACTATTAACAGGCTTTTTT